>NW_013669159.1:26921-32580 GCF_000517525.1 Limulus polyphemus
GTTGGATTATATGCCCCCTATTGGTTCATTTGTAAGCTTGAGGTTCAATACCATCAGTGTGGCTTTGTGCTTAACAAATAATAAACAAAGGCATATGGTTATGGTTAGAGCATAAGAAATGTTTAAAATGGTGAATGTGGATATAGCCTTTAGTTGGTACACTTATTGTTGTGTAAAGTTTTATTCCCTTCTAGCCATATATTTGTTATAATTATTGTTTTTGTTCTTCATTAGGATTACTTGATCAGATACCTTCAACAAGAGAATGACCGTATCTCTGAGAATGAAAGATTAATCAGACAATATCGAGAAGAAACTCAGAAGCTAAGGAATCAGATGGAAGAAATGAGAACTAAGTATTATTTACATGCATGATTTTTTGTTAGAATGATATTAAATTTTTGAGTAAATTATCAATTCTAAACCAATTCATATTGCTTAGGTAAAAATACAATAGACTAGATGTTTGTGTGAAAAATAAGTAACCTCTGTCAATACACTTATGTAAAGATATAACAGAGTAGACTGTCAATAAAATTATAATGTCAAGGTATAACACAGTAGACTGTCAATAAAATTATAATGTCAAGATATAACAGAGTAGACTGTCAATAAAATTATAATGTCAAGGTATAACAGAGTAGACTGTCAATAAAATTATAATGTCAAGGACATTATAATTTTATTGACAGTCTACTCTGTTATATCTTGACATTATAATTTTATTGACAGTCTACTGTGTTATACCTTGACATTATAATTTTATTGACAGTCTACTGTGTTATATCTTTACATTATAATTTTATTGACAGTCTACTGTGTTATATCTTTACATTATAATTTTATTGACAGTCTACTGTGTTATATCTTTATATTATAATTTTATTGACAGTCTACTGTGTTATATCTTTACATTATAATTTTATTGACAGTCTACTGTTATAAAAGATATAACACAGTAGACTGTCAATAAAATTATAATGTAAAGATATAACACAGTAGACTGTCAATAAAATTATAATGTAAAGGTATAACACAGTAGACTGTCAATAAAATTATAATGTAAAAATACAACATGTAGTAAACTTGTTAATAGTTTTTGAGACAAAAGAGAAGTTTTGCATTTAGAATTAGTTAAGGAAATAACCAGAAGAAATACAAAATCAGAGCATAGAAATTCCAATGATGCCAGATGCTTTCTACAATTATACATTTTTGTTTCTTAATTACGTTAATCTGTGTAGTCTTTGTTTAAAATAGTTTTATACCCACTTCGTTTATATATGACTACTGCTTAGGTTCTTTTTTATGTGGTTACTCTTGAAATTCCCTTCAAAAGAAAGCAAATGACATAATAAATCATTTCATCTTTGTTACTTTGAAATTGTGGAATGTACCAATGAGGTCATATTTAGCTTCAATCTGAATATCCCCCAATTTGTATTAATAGCCACAGTGTCTTGTTTCGAATGGAAAATTAAAGAAAACATTTCTGAAATGTGTTTCAGTGCCCGGATATTCCAAGTTTCCAAGTGTAGTGGCTGCTCGCACCAGTTGGAGCTTCCTTCTGTGCACTTCCTGTGTGGCCACTCCTACCATCAACAGTAAGTTGTGTATGCTTTATTATTTAAATTTGTATTATATTACTGTCATTTTTACTATGTTTTCTCCCTTTTTTTCTATGAAATCAAGAACAAAATGTTTTTGACTACAAAATAATAGATATTTGTAACAAAACAAATTTGTATGATATGTAAATGTAGGTCTTTTTGTGAAAGTAAGTAAATAAGATTTTTCTGGTATTAACAATATCATGTAGATCAGATTAAATATTACCAATATATGATTTGTTTATGTTCCTGGAAACCTGTTATTGCAAAAGTAATTTTTATGCTATTTAACAATGAATCTCTGAGTCAACTGGACCAACTTGTTAAAAAAAAAGAGTAGGGTCCACACGAGATCTGGAAAAGTTGTAATATATCATAAGAAGCTGTAAGGCTTGATTTGAGGAGTTTGTTGGCATGAATATAGTGGTTGTAGCGGTTTCCCCTAAGTTAGCCACTCAACATTCTGGTCATAGCTGTCTGGCCAGTTATGATTGTTTTTATAATCATTCAACTCAAGCTTTAACTCTTTGGCTCACAAGTTTACCAAGAAAATAGCTTTATTAGGAATTCATTCTGAATCGTGCATTCTTCTGTGCTTTCTCTTCGATAATTCATAGCGTTTTTCTATCAGTTTCATTACTCATCACTATCACTGTTTGCAGTGTTTTGACTCATTTTTTTTCATTATCGTCATTCTTCAGTTCATTTCTTTTTTTTTATAAACAGTTTTTGTTTAAGTAAAGCTGGTTATGTATTGTCACTCTGCAGTAAATTTCTACCGATGCGTTGCTTTGTAAGGGTTTCTCTAGTGTAGAGACTTTCTAGGGTATCAGTATGTATTCATTCTACATAAAGAAGTCTCAACAAAATTAATGTGTTATGTATCTTAGCTTTGAGAGGATAGCTAGATACTTATTGTGTTACCATAACACCACGACCTCAAGCAAAATTTAGTAAAACAAAATCCTCCATGTACCAAAAAATAAAATCAATGTACATCTTCCATTTATTTTCAGTTTTGGGGTTGATGAACACTTTTTGGTTTCCTGATGTGACAATGCTTATTCTGTAATATTTCCAAGAGAGTTGAGGAGATACTTGTGTGCCTCCTGAAGATGAATACTGTACATGGATGGACCTGTATTGGATGGTTATGGTGATATATATAGGTTTACCTTTAAATAAACAGGTTCTTAATATTTTTGGGCTATATTGAACAAATAAATTTAAAATTCTATACATTATACACATGATACACATTTTTGTTAATGCACAAAATAAGTTACAAGTTTTAAAAAACACCTTTTTTTTTAAATAGAATAACAAAAATAATTGAATGCCATTGTAGTCTATTACATAAAATTTGGTGTATTATATTTTTAACAATGAATCTCAGAGTCAACCATATGAAATATAATGATTTTGTAGCATTTTTGTTGGGGGAGAATAATTCAGAGTTCACTTTCAACATTATCAGAATTTACATGGTAAAATATCTGTCATTAAACACAAAGTAATGGATTTCTTCATGGAAATTTTACAGATGTGTTTAGAAGATCACAGCTGTTATCAATAAAATATAAATTACTTGTATACAATTAACACTATTTTGGTTTGTGAAACCACAATTTGCTCTATATTTTTAGAAAAAGAAACCTTTGAAAATAAAACCTTTATTTCTGCATTTGACCACTGGGAGGAATGTTGGAATAAACAAGATTCACCTAAATTATTATAAAATTAATGAAACTTGTGTCTTGAATAGTGCTGATAAAATCTGTCATAATATCTTGTGTACTTGTTTAAAGAATCATTTTTTTCTATATCCATTAGTATAGCATGTCAGACTTGTTTAAATCTAGGCAAATGTAAAGTATGTAAAGGAATAAGAATCAAAGTAAAATGGCTGCAGTGAAATAACATAAGAAGCTTAAATAAAATGATAGCATTAAAAGTAGAATGAAACTGTTGTGAAAAGATAAAACAAGTGCTTGAATGTAAAATTTGATTAAATTACATTTGTTTTCATGTGCTTTTAATATATAAATATCTTATGTTGCCATTACCCTAGATTTAACTTATAAAAAACATAAAATTCTAAATATCTTTCAATAAGAGAGAGAGGAAGCTAATGTGGGTGAAGTTTTATAAATATGTAGTTGTAGTATTCATGATAATAGGTGTTTTAAATATAGGAAAACCATCATAACAAAGAAACTAAATTTACGGAAGCCTTTGGTGAGGCTTAGGGTTTAATTCATTGCTAGTTAGTATAAGCTTAATATCTAATGCAAAAACTTAAACTTAAGACACACGGTAGTGTGTTGTGTGGCCAAAAAAAAAAAACAACCTGCAGAGGACACTACATGTTATTAACAAGAGTGATAGTTTAGTGATTTTCCTCATTCTATAGCTCAGACCGTAGTAATCCAAATTATTACATATTTTCCGTGGATGTGCTCTACTTCATACCAGATTCCAAAGCAATCCACTAAGAAATACACGAGATATAACATCTCCAATTTTAATTGAGTTTCTTCCTTTCTTTTTTCTTTGCACCAAAGGTATGGTAATTTTATTTGATAGAAAAATATACTTAGCTTTTATGGATTTTTTTTCAAATTTAGTACACTGATCGATAGTAACCAACATTAGCCTTAGGATCGCAACCCCATTATTCGAAACAGACCTTTACTTTACAGAACCAACTAGATTCTTTTAAATATATGGTGGTAGTTTTTCCACTCTAAAAGTGTTAATAACTTTCTTTATAGTAACACCATGGAATTTAGATTCACAGTTTCTTGTCATTACCACCATGCAATTGGTACAGCTCTGTCAAACATCATCATTATTTATGCTAATTGCTTAAGCTCATATCATGTGACATCAAATGCTTATTTAATTAGGATAATTTCATAAAATTTAGTAAATTTGTGCTGAAAAGTTTGCAATGAATAATCAATAATAACCCATCCACCTATGCGATTCTTTTGAAAAACTTGGGCTAGAAACTACTAGTCTAGTTTGCTTGGCCTAACCAATACTTGTGTATCTGTACGTCCTTTCACCTTATAGTTTTGCTGGTTGAAATCAACCATCTTTAATCCAAATGACAAAAAACTAAAAATGGTCCACTTTTCCTTTGAGGTGAAGCTGTAGTAGAAATTTAAGACCAATAGCTCACCTGACTTTTTGTGTAGGTGTGCAAAAAATTTTCATTGAATTTGATTGGTTTTTGTTGAATAACTTTGCACATGTGATTTATATTTACACCAAATGAGAGTCGTAATTGAAGATTGTAAAGATCTGGTGTCACTTTCTTATTTTGTTGGTGTGTATTGGTAAAAAGTCATGACATCTAATCAAAAAACACTGGATGTGAAAAAAATATGAGGCCAAAAAACGATTCAACATGCGACTTAAAGGAATGAAATGAAATGGCCAAACTGGTATCTACACTTATAGCATTGATAATAATTTTACAGCAAGTATTCATTCATCAGTCATCTAGGCCACATATTTTGTTTTACCCACCATCATGCCCCATATTGAACAAAAAACATAACTAATGAATGAATATTTGCTGTAAAATCCTTATCAATGCTATAAGTGTAGCTACCAGTTTGGCCACCAATTTTAATTTCATTCCTTTAGGTCGCACGCTGAATCTTTTTTTTCACACCTAAGGTGTTTTTTGATTAGATCTAGTGTAACTGGCATGTTTATTGTTTCAATTGAAATATATTTTGTGTTGTTAACTGTATTATTATCACTGCTTTCTGTGTTTACATTATATCTATCTCTGATTTCTGTGTGTTTACATGATATTGTTATCTCTGATTTCTGTGTGTTTACATGATATTGTTATCTCTGATTTCTACATGTTTACATTATATCAGAGACAGCAAACAAGTAAACACAGAAATCAGAGATAGATATAATGTTATCACTGCTTTCTGTGTTTACATTATATCTATCTCTGATTTCTGTATGTTTACAAGATATTGTTATCTCTGATTTCTACATGTTTACATTATATCAGAGAC
>NW_013669159.1:33580-38729 GCF_000517525.1 Limulus polyphemus
TTAAAAATACATAAGTCCTACTCTTTTATTCTTTGTTATCTGGTCTGTGTACATGAAATTTGGAAAGACTACATACTTCAATCTTTATCGTATATTTCATCTCCACAAAATGTCTCAAGCTTTCTTGGCTCTTTATTACTACCTCTGCTACTGAAGATGGATGGAGGTTATATTTTCATCCCTGTGTGTGTTTGTCAACAAGATTTTTCGAAAACAGCTGAATGGATTTGGATGATAGTTGGTATACATTTGGACTATGACCCAACTAAGAAGTGATTAGCTTTTGGAGGGTCAAGGTCACAGCAAGACAGAAATCCTATCTGTTAACATTGGGACTGATTTTTCATACTATTTTTGCTCTGCTCAGTCAAATGATTGGATTTTGATGAAACTTGGTGGATACATGTAGAATATTATTCCTCATTGTCCTGCCAAAAATGGTCCATGTCCATTGATAAAGACAGACATATGAAAACATTTTCATACTTTTTGAGAGTCGACTATGATCAGTGTTGCATGGCAGACGTATGCGCTCCACTGAGTGTCCCTCTTGTACGTATGTTTTGTGGCCAATTTTTTCAAATATAGCAGCATAATAGCTGAAAAGCATTGTTAATGGACTATATCTGTCTAGGAAGTTTTGGATGATGTTTTGAGCTGATAATGCAGGTCCTTATCAGTGCTTGTCAAGTACACTGTTTATACCTTCTCTCAAGCAAGAACTATAGCAGCACTGCTTTTAGCATTATATAAAGTGGAATCCCATGTTAGATAGACTGAAGACTGAAAAGTCTCATCAGTTTCTAAAATGTGCATTAGTTAATGCTCCATTGTTAATTCATCCAAAGACAGACGTTCCATTTGTCCTGGATAGAAATGCCAACAGTGGAATTGGGCCAGTGCTATCACAAGCACTGAATAATGTAGAACATTTTATAGGGTTCAAAAGGTTAAAATTAAAAAAAGGTAGCACACTAGCATTATGCTGCAGCTGCTCCCAGGTTATCTAAACAATGGCACTGTATTCAGTTGAAGAACAGTTCAAAGAGGGCTGGCATGTCAGTCCTTATAAGACAGAACCTAATGATTTTGGTTAGAAGAACTCAGACTGGTGGCCAAAATGTATCAACATACAAGTCCTCTTTAGCTGGTTGACTATGGTGAGCTAGTCTTCTAAAGAGTCGGTTTTCTAATGAGATTGTCACATTCAAGAAGGAGTAACATGAAGATATTGTTGAGAATAGGAATAATACCAAGAAGAATTAAAATTAAATTTGTTTTTTCAAAGACAGCTTGTTAAGTTATATCAACAAACAATTTATTTTTATGCCAACTAATTATGGTTGATTGAAAAAATGATGAATATTGTTCAAGATTTTATCAATTTGTCTACTATAAATAAAAAATCATGAGTTACAAATCTAAATTATAAAGCAGTGATTATAATTTTACAAAGTAATCACTTTTCAATGTTTCATTTAAATTGTTTTGAAATAAACATGAACCAGGCCTTAGATATAGTATTAGAAGCTCTTAATACTTTTCAAAGGAACAACACATTTGCTCTGATAACATTTACAATATCAAGATATTAAAGGAAATTTCTAGCACTCTTGTATCTGTAGGAAGATTGTTATGAGTGTTTAAATAGAAATAATTAAAACTTGTTACTCATATGTAAAGGTTTTTTTTTAATTCCAGAGGTCACTTATGACCATTGAAGCACTTCAGATGCTGATACATCACTGGTGATTCTCAGATAGACTTAATTGGTGGTGCTCATCTTTCCAGGTAGCCTTCCCTAATTTTGAATTAACAGACTAGAGGGAAGACAGCTAGTTAACACTACTGCCAACTCTTAGGTTACTCTTTCACCAACAAACAGTGGGATTGACCATCACATTATTACACTCCCATGTCTGAATGGGCAAGTACTTTCAGTTACAGGGATTCAAACAGGACCTGCATCACTCTAACTCTAACCGTATAAATTAACAATGTGGTAATGTACAATTCTTTAAATTACTAGTAATTTTTTGTTCCTATACAAGAGCAACAGTTGTATTTTAAATGTCAGTTCATTATATATCTGTTGGATTGGGTGTGGTCTATGGTTATTATGTCCACTGTAAATCCAAGGTTTATGGTCCATAATATGTTCTTGCAAGAATGCACTCTTTACATGCATTGTAATAGCAATGATCACATAATGCTATATGATCAGACAAGAGTTGGCAGTGGGTGATGTTGACTAGCTGCATTTCCTCTAGTCTATCAGTTATGTAGCTTTATGAGAAATTATGAAAAAAATCAAGTCATGTCTAGTCTGAAAATATAAAATTGTTTTTTAAGCTTTGGTGTTAAGTCCCAGTACAGTTTTATTTTACATATGATTCTCAGCTTTTATTATGTTTCAGTTTTCTTTTGAGTAATATTTCTGTATACTTTTATTTATCACAATGTTTGCTTTACTGTTGTTTTTATTTCTGGCTGACATCAAAGTAGATTCGATTTTTCTTAAACAAACAAGTATTGTCTCTTTTTTTTTTATTTAAACTACACTTTTTTGTGGAGACTTTTTTATTTTTATTGTGAGGATCAGATGGAACACAGAAGAAGGTAACAACTCACCCAAACAGTGCAAATGGATCAACTTGAAAGGCCAGAATTTAATGTATAATCAAAGATATTAGTTAATGTAAAGCTATCAGAAGAAACTTGTGAAACCATAAGCACTGGTGAAATACTATAAAAAATTATAATTCTATAAACTTAAACACAACAAGAGTAGGGTTAGTAGTCTTAAAGATACTACATGATGAGGTATAAAGAATAATACTTGTGCAAAGTTTTAAAAATATGTTACCAATAACACAGACATCCTACACTAACATATAAAGAATTGCATGAAACATTCATAAAAAACAGGAACAGGTATAAAAAGTAGTAGTTAAAATTCACTTTGTCTTCAATTTGAAATTGTTAACCCATGTGAATAAAATATCCTAATAAAAAAAATAGTGCACAGATAAAATAATGATTACATTAAGACTTCATATAAATACATAATTTAGTCCATGTAGGAAGAGAAACCACTGCATAAGTTCCATCCTAAAACAAATTATAGTTGTGGTAAGCACATAAATTTTTTGGTTGTTTTTTCCTTTAATTTTGATAAATATATATGAAACAAATACACAAAAAACTAGTTTGCATATTAAAAAATCAGGCTTACGAATACTCAATGAAAATAACTCATTTGGATGAATTGATTACAGTTCAATGACTTGTATTCCACATCAGAACCATTAACTGTTTTTAGAAGCAGAAGTTTCAGCTCAAAAGAAAAAAGCTTCAAATTCATTTTATTTGATATTGAGTTACTTCTTATTTTAATGCTTTTCCTTATATGTACATTATCACCTTTGAATAGTTTTATAACTTAAAAAATTTTAATCCACAGTTAAACTGAATGTTTGAATGTCCAGTTACCGTTCAGGTTCCTGATATACTTTGCACTTCTTTGTTTGACAACAGATTGTTAACAATTTCCTCATCAACTTGAATACCATTGACACTATTTATTTCATTATCCTCTACCTCACTGAAACCATAGTCTGTCATTGTTTGAGGAATTACATTAGACTGAATCTCAGTAGCCATTTTGTCTTGGTCAGTGTCATTTGTTTCAAGGAACTTAGATCCAGCCTCTTTTGTGGCTGATTTGACACATATCCTTGACTGGCTTCCTTGAATCATTTCAGAAAGATATTTTGGTTTTGAAGATGACAACTGATTAATATAAGGTTGTAGAAAACCAAAATTCTGGGTTTCCACCTGCTTCCTCTGTGTGTTTCTTTTCAAATGGTTTCCAAATGTGGGGTATCTGGCACTTTTCAACTGATGATCTACATCTTGCTGAAGCTCTTTATTTTTATTGAATTTTTTACTTTTTTGAAGTTCATTCAGTGATAAATTAACAGATTCAAATTGTTTTTTAAGCTCTTCTATTTCATTTTCAAGTTGTTCTCTTCTGTTAACAGTTTCTTCATAATGACGTAAAAGTATTTTATGTCTCAAAAGTCCAGCTTTTTGCTGCAGTCTTTGTGTTTGAGATCGGAGAGATTCGTGACTTGTCTTTAGTTTTACCAGGTAACCCCTTTTCTAAAGTTGAAAGAAAAAATACTTTAATGAAAACAAGCTTAAAGAGTATTTATATAAATGCTGGTTTGAACTAAACTATTTTTGGAAAATTGGGATATGACTGATGAAGGTGAAATACAAAGATTTCAAAGAAAATTTGTAGCATTGTAGGGGGGAAATAATCATACAAAAAATTTCTGAAGCTGATAATAAAGAGAGTAAGTACATTATATTGAAATTATTTATGGGCCTCAGAATGATATTACAGTCCGTGTCAGCATGTCTAGTCATGCTAAATAAGTTAACAGTGCATCTTGACAATAACTTTCCAGTGTAGTTTCTGTTGGAAACACCTCTCCTCCCTACATGTTTTAAATATGTCATCTAGTTTATGAGGATAGTTTCCAGTGCCTGTGTTAACGATCCAATTGTGCAGAAATCTGTAAGCATTGCATCTGGCAACTTGACCACTATGTCTATGTATGGAATATCATGAACTGCCAATTCATTATCCAACTGCTTGATGTATTTGATGGTTCAACAGATATGTTTTGGAAGCAATTTGTGTACATGTGGCCTCTGTCAGTTTTTTAGTCATAGATCTTTCTTGAGTATGTTCCATAATGTTCCCTGAAACATGTTAATGGCTTTTGCACATGCCTTTGTGTTTGTGGCATCTCTCCTGTTACAAGATGCCACATATTGCTTATATTAGGTAGTCAAGAAATTAATGTTGCTTCTTTTTAGATTAAAAGACCCGAACAACTTATATATCAAACAAAACATTTATTAAATGAAATAGTGTCCATTCTTATTGATGATGCTTTTCCATCTTACAATCAGGTTATTAATGCCCTGATCAAAGAAATCATTTGGCTTTGAAGCAAAAAACATGTTGATGTCCTCTTTAACACCTTCTACATTTGCATAAGTTTTCCCATTAAGATGGTGTTGCAGCAAATGAACAAGATGGTAATCTGATGATGCCATATCTGGAGAATATGGT
>NW_013669159.1:39688-48470 GCF_000517525.1 Limulus polyphemus
TAATCTTGTGTTGTGTCAAATGTGCCAACTTGCATTGTTGTGGAGAAGAACACCTTTCTGATTGATGAGCGAAGGGCATTTCTGATGAAGGGCTTTCTGTGGATGGAGTTCAGGTTTTGGGGTCAGAAGTGGTTTTTGTCTAGGACTGAGCCATTGTTTTTGGTGTTTAATATTCACATAAAGAATCCATTTTTCAGCACCGGTGACAAATCTGTCAAAAAATGGTTCACGAGCATTATGTGCCAGAAGAGACAAAGCAACGTTCACATGTTGGAAATGATGATCATCGAAAAGTTTGAGGCACCCAAACACCTTCTTTGAGGAGTTTTCCCATATTCCTTAGATGTTTATGTATTGTTTCATGAGAGTCATGCAATTTCAGAGCCATTTCATGAGTGTATTGCCTTGGGATAGTCTCAACAAGCGTCTTCAGAACATCAATATCAATTCCAACATGTTGGCCCCTGCCATCACAGTTTTTAAGGCTAAAGTCACATGAAAGAAATTTGCTGAACCATCGTTGACACTTACGAACATTCAAAACATTTCCATAAACTTCTTTGATATTCTTTGTGGCTACGGAGACGTTGTTTCCCTTCTTGTATTCAAACAGCATTACATGCCGAATGTATATCTCGTCGTGTGCCATCACTATAAGGGATTAGAGTATACTAAACTTTACACATTATATAGGCTACACTAACGTGAAGTTTAGGCAGTTTGTTTAACTATTGTATGTAATGTACGTTTTTTTTTGGTGGTGGTGGGGGGGAGGTAATGAAAGTGTTCCAAAAGGTGACATTAATTTCTTGACGACCTAGTATTTTGTCACAGAGAACTGTTATAAAGCTTTCCCAACAGTGATCAATTTTTGGTGGCATTCCACTAATGTCAAAATATAGTTTTGATACATGCCATTTTTAATTGCAACTTCATATCAGCTTTGTTTGTCACATGCCTTGCTTATTTGCATATTTTTTTTTGTTGCTTCCATCTGATTGTTGTATCCCCCATTTCTTGTTTTATGCACACAGATATAATTTTGTATAAGTATAATCCAACAGTTTGATTTGGGAAAATCTTATATATAATAAAAATTCTCATGTATACAAGAGAAATTAAATAGGTTAATAACTCAAAAACTACAACAGCTATTCACTATGAAATGTGTTACGAGATAAAAAATACTAAAAAGATAACTTTTAATTTATCAACTAAAACAAATTACTAATGTTAGTGCCCCTGAGCTAGCCAATTTGAAATTCACATCACTTAAAGCCTATTTTTTAAATTCAAAATATACAAAAGTAGACCAATATACTATATATCTTACATTAAATACACTTAACAGATTTTGTTACACAAGGAGCCTTTAAATTATGCAGTGTGGTCAGCTTAAACTTAATATTAACTTCTAATGAGATCAAGCTACCTACTTAGAGCAAAACTAAATATAAAGCCTGTATTGAGTATAGCTAACTACATGTACTATTCTTATGTTCTTACTTATAAAGATTAGAATGCAGTCATTTAGAAACCCTGAATGTTAGTGATGTTTTTGGCTGTAAACCTATAACATCACACAAGGTTTAGCCAGCTTAAGTGATTTAGCTCAGTTTTAAATCCATATACTAAGCTAACAATCCAAAATAATTTCTATAATAAAAATAGATGTATTAAACAGTTTAACTAATACTGTTAATGAAAGAAACCTTTAAAAAAGTTTATAGAAAAGTGTTTTCTTCAACAAGATTCAAGTTTAATATGTCAAACTCCTCTAAACTTAAAGACTCAAATAGTTATTCCACTAATTTGTGCAAATTATCACCCCCTGAGTTAAGTTAGGATGTGTTAATGATCTAAGCTTATTAATGGTGATATTTCACAGCATGAATCTTGCAAGTTTCTAGCATTTCTGTATCACAAAGCAACAGACCAACCTTTCTTTTCAGTTTTCTGATACACCTCAGACAGGGGAGACGTATAGAAAGACAACATTAATATTCAATTTGTATACATAGTTCTATACTACTACTGGTAGTTTGCCAAATTATTTGTATTATGTGTATTTGCATTACTGATATCTATAAGTAATATTTAGATCATTGAAAGTCTTCTTAAATGAGAAGATACTAAGTTTTTAATTGTTATATCACTTTACATTGGTTGGAAAATTACTCAAATATTTTAATGTTATAATTAAGATCACAATATTACAATGATGTAAGTTTTTTTATCTTTAACATCCTAAAACAAGCAACTTTTTGTACAGTTGATTTAAAACTAATGGTAGAAACAGGCAATAATTTCTTTTCACTTAATAAAAAAGGTTTATAAACATAATTATATGAATAACATAACCTTACTTCAAGTAAACATAGCTATTTCAATAACATCAAGTTTCTTCTAGTAAAAAAAATGTTTTATAAACATAACTTTGTCATCAATAATATCAACTTTCTTCTAAACTGTTTTTAGCTGGTTTTCACAGAAAATAGTTTTACTTAAAACCTTACTTCATTCACAATTATTTCCAGATCCTTAAGTGTTTGTGCCCTTTTCTGTTTTTCTACTTCCACAAAATGAAGCTTTTCTTTGATATGAGTTAGGACTTGAATGTTGTTTGTGTACTTTCTCTGGAACTTTAGAAGGTCCTGTAATGGTTAGAAGGGACATTAATTGTTTTAAATATTAATATACTTGGTATACATATATGCACTCATGTGCAAATTGTTACCACATGTTTATAGTAAAAATAATAATTATTATTAAGAAATGCTGCTCCTGTTCCTATTAATATCTCATTAGGTTAAAATAAATAATATATCATTAGAGACAGCAGAAGGGATATCACTTCAGGTTCCACATTAATGGCTGACAGAGGCAAGTGATTTTTGAGTGTTACTCATGAGCATTATAAGAGGAAAATGGTTGTAGAAATAGTAAATGAAATGATAAGATAAAGTCAGTTTTTAAATCCATAACTTTTTGCTCTTGCAAACAACTTTTGTTGAAATATATCTCATTATTTACTCAAAATATAAATCTACATTGCCATAAGTCAGCTATCTTGATCCCTTCCAACCTAATAGATGTATGCATATCAAAAATGTGTGATATAATAAGCATCAAATGGACTTACAGCATTAAATTATTTCAATAAAGATTTATAATAAAATCTAGCAGATTTTGCCACATTAATGTGCAAATATTATAATTATTCTTTGTCTCACAAACATAAAGTAACCTTATATTGTACAACATTATGTATGACTGTTTATGCCACCTAAAGGTGGATGATTAGTGGAATCTGACATATTAGTCAATTACATTCAACTAACTGATTATTCTCACTTGAGACTAATCTTATTTTCAGCTTGTTTTGGGTTTTTAAGACACTTTCGAACTACCTGTCCTTTAATATTATATACATTTTCAGGTATAACAATTTAGGATTAAGTTTACTTTTTTAGTGCTCAAGTGTTGTAAAATGTATCATATAAGCAACTTGTTATTAAACCTCCAAAATCCTGAAAATATATGATTAATATTCTTCTGTAAGTTTCTCCCTACAAATTTTTGCATGAGTACTCTACTAAAACCACTGAGTTTTTGTTGATGAAAGGAAACATAACAGTATTTAATACTTCATGACACTGATAATAAATCAGAAAAATATTAAATTTAGCGGTGACTAATGAGATTACTATTAGGTACAAGTTAATATAACTTACATAAGCTTAATTTGGGAATTATATAAGCACAATAACATCGAGGCAATCAATCACATGGATACTTTAAGTGCACCTTCACTGTGCAAAAGGACAATAAATTTAACAGCACATGCCACTTCACTTGTTAAGAGGTAGAAAATAATAAGTTTATCATAAGCATAAAATTAGTGATTATTTTGTATATGACAATATTCCAGTGTAAAGTGAGCCAAAATTGTATTATTTTGTAGCACAAAAATGTTGATTTGATACATCCCTATTCTTATTAGATTTTTACTTGTCATCACACATTATGAAGATTATATTGCAACTGCAGCTTATGCATACATAATCAATCACAGAGTATGTTTTTTATGATATTATTCTATATGATATAGAGTTCAATGTAGAAGAAAATTGATATATATGTTGTACTTTTGCTTCATTTCCCTAAATAAAATGACTGATAATTGTAAATTTTAATGCCATAACAATTTGTTGATTCTTTTTATCATTTCTTGAAAATCAATTAGTATATTTACATTTGTAATTTATCATGATTTCAGGGTCAAAGGTTCGATTCTCGTTGCCACTAAACATTCTTTCTCTTTCCACCATAGGAGTACTTTATTTCTTTCTTTGTGTTTGGGTTAAGGCAAAGTTACTAAGGCTAACTGCCACTATCCCTAATTTTGAACTACTGATGAGAGGGAAAGCAGGTGGAAATCAGCACCTAATACCAATGAATAGGATTGGTTGTCACATTTTAATGCCTTCAAGATGGCATGGCTCAGTAATTAGTGTGGTTATCATGTGAACTGAGGGTCATGGATTCGATACCTTGTGCCACAAAATATGTTCACTCTTTCAGCTCTAGAGGTATTATGATGATTCAGAAAAAATTTTGCTGATAGAACTGTGATCTTATTCCAGTTTTGTTGATTTTACATTTAAATATATGTAATTATTATTAATTTATGTAGCAGAAGGCTTTGTAATTAACCTTTTCATTTTGACCATATTAAAGTTTTTCTTGAATACTTATAGATGTTATTTCAAGTGTCACTTTCAATATTTAGAGTGTTAAATTACACATGAAAGGAAACTATCATAAATTATTAATGAATGATAGATTATGTCAGTTCTGCATTAAATGAAAAAAATATATACATAAGTAATATTTATATATCAACTTTATCAAAGACAAGTTCAATCTGACTACTGAATGCATGCTGTAACAAAAAGACAATTTCAAAATTAAAGACTTTAAAAATTCTCACTGTTCTATAACTGAAGAAATTCCTGCATTACTGGTAAATAATCATGAAGTCACAAATAAAATTTCAACATTTTCCACGTTGGGTAAATCTTTTAAATAATACTATATTCTGTTCAAGTGTCAGACTGAAAATATACTTTAATCTACACAGCTGGAAAAGGCACACAAACAATTAATAATCAACTTAAACACACAGAATATTTGATATTTTGTAACACTTGTTCCATTGTAAATAAGTTCATATTAGATGTTATTCTAATGTTTTTTCTGTTATTAGACAGTCTTTTTTTTTTGTTGTTGTTAGGCACAAAATTATGCAGTGGGTTATCTGTGCAAGTATCAAGACCTGATTTATAACATTTTAAACACCCAGTCTGATTGCTGAGTCATCAGAGAGTGGCAGTATTTGTTTTAACTGTAATGGTCATAATAATATCACATATCATAAAACTATGTATAAGTATACATACACACATATATATATATATATTAACTATATTTGGTTAGTTTTCTTTTTGTACACACTGCAGATAACACAGCTGTACAGCATAATACATAACACACTATTTTCCTAGACATACATGTTGGTTAGGATTTTTAAAACTTTTTTGTTTTCTTCTTTAATATTAATCTAATAATGAAAATGCTAGTTTTTGATTTACATATGCCGTATATTTATTTGAAAAACCCTTTACATACTATGTCCAAACTCTCCTGAATAAAATTTATGGTTCTCAATGTGTTTATGATGAAATATTGTTCTCTAGGAGAAAATGTTTTAAAAATATAATTATTTTAAATATGAGGTTTTCTTTATAATAACCTTGTGTTTTGCATGAGAGTTTTAGTACAGTATGACATTTATACTGAAGTAAAGTAATTATTCTTGTTTCAATTAACTGAAATTAACTATTCTTACTTCATTTCTTTCCTCAATTTTTTCATGATATGTCTGGTTTTCAATTTTCAACTGCTCAAAGTCTATAAGATGTATTCCTTCACCTAGTTCCTCCTGTTCAAAAAAGTAAACAATTTAAGTATGTGACCACAAAACAATAATCTAATAAAATGTATTTTACATACGTTATCATATCATTATTTAAGCAAAAGCCATTATATGTATCAAAAGCATGTAAAAATGCATTATTTGTTTTTACACTCTCCTCTTAACTGATGAGTTCTGGTACTGAATAAAATGTTTCTTGGGCAGTGACTGGTGGAAAACAAAAGATAAAGCTCAAATGCTATTTTTACATACCTCTGATTTCGAATCTTAAATGGCAAAATTAAGAGGAATGTGAAAAAAAACATTTCTGCAGTTTACATGAATTTTATCACAAATTTTAGGCCTAATCATTTCTAACATGCTTCACCAGCTTTTGGAATTTAAGCATGTATGAATAGAATAAAATATCTTGCTTATTTCCAAAGACATTATTCAGAAGGAAGGTACTGTAAATGGCATAAATCATACTAAATACTAAAGAAAAAATTACAAATGTTTGAAATAATCCATATCTAACATATCTTTCAGAAAAAATGAAAAAGAAAAAATATTACACATGAAAACTAGATTTAAACAAAAGTTCAACTACAAAATACAAAAAAGTGTAAAACTTTTTAAGAATGAAAATTTGAAATTCTATTTTTTCTGAGCTAATAGAAGCGTCTTTGATTCAGTAGAATGACATGCATTTTTTTGTATATTTTTCTCAGTATAGATCTTGACTAATATTTGTAGTTCTATATGATGACAGTTATTTAAAACTGTCTTTAATAAGTTTAGTAGATAGGCAAGTGAGTGTTTGACTCAGAGCTTTCTTGAAAGGAGAACTAAGGCAAGCTTGATCAAGAATATTAGGCATTCCAAAAAGAAAAAGCTAGATTTTGAGTTTAAAGAGAACTTTGGTGAGCTTAAAGAACTTACTATTCTGGTATTAAAATATTGTTTAATCTTAATAGTTCAGGTCAACAGTAAAACTGCTTACCTTATGTAAAAAAAAAATTATCTATGTATAGTTATAAAAATGCTTATTTTGAATAATGATCTTTTTCAAACCTAGCTAGAAGAAGTAAAAATTAAGATTCTTGTGCTTTTAAATTGTGAAACTTAGATCCAGTAACTTGTAATGATGTAGCATGCAAACATACTTAATGTTTTCTCTCTTCTTTAGTTAGTAATGGTAACAATTAGTGTTCATCTAAAATATTTACAAAATTTCAGCACAAACACCCTTCTAGTTGTGCTGAAGTTTTGACAGTAGAATGTTTGTCAAGAAATTTGACTAAATTCTTCTCACTCTAGTTATCTCTGTACAGGGCCATTTCCTTTTGGTATCACATGCATTTTATAATAGGAAAACATTGCTGCAAAGTAGGACACACTATGTAAAGGTGGCCAGTGAACTTTTCTAGCAGAATTTCAGGTAGTGCTTGGAATATATTGTATTTTCAAATAGTGGTTAGCTCTCTAAATCTTAGGAGATTATTATCAGTCATCATCCAGATCTCCTGGCAAGATCTCTCTCAAATCACTAGAGAAATGTGCTGTCCAATGTCTATGTGTTCTTGTCCTTGACTGTGTTATAAGTGAATAAAGAATACTATTACTTTATTTTACATTGTATTTAGTTTCTTTTCATCAACTCTGCTGAAGTCAAATGAATCCAGATTTACTCTGCAATACACTCCCTGGTTGAACCTCTTGTTACTAGTAGATACTACCAAATCTGTTGACCAAAGCAGTTTATCTTGAAATACCATAACAGTTTTCTTTCTGATGTATCTCTGATAAAGTATCAGCTTTTCATTTCTCAGTAAGTCTGTGGGTCATCAAATAATACCAAATATTCCAGTAGAAAGCTTTTGTATACACCAGTGTAGTGTCAAGAATGGATGTCTTAGGTACAATGATTTTCAACAGAAAAGCTAGAAGTATTTATAATAATTAGCAGATTCAGGAAATGTCAAGCAGAGAACCAAATTAACATAGGTGTCAAAGACTTGGAGCAAACACTGCTGAACAATTAAAAATAATTTTTATTCACAAGGATGAATTTCAACACAAATGGTTGTCTTTTAAATTTGTTTTATAACTTTTGACTGCTGGAATAGAGAGAGAGAGAATTTCTTTGTGTCTGCAGAAAATCAGAAACATGTTATATCCCAAAGTTAATTCAGAACAAAAGTTCTTAGTAAGATATCCCACAACT
Organism: Limulus polyphemus; assembly: GCF_000517525.1. Lineage (NCBI taxonomy): Eukaryota > Metazoa > Arthropoda > Merostomata > Xiphosura > Limulidae > Limulus > Limulus polyphemus. Next base: position 47,893 of record NW_013669159.1, read on the forward strand.
CTAGAGTACCTAGGGCATTATATATACCAAGGGAAGTAAACCCCAAACTACTAATTTATACAAGTATCTGTACCACCACTTGGAATGATCATGACCTCACTCTAGGAGAGTATGACACAGAAACAGAATCAAGCAAGAATAGAAGGCAGTTGTTGTGGTATGTAACCTCTGTCTAAGCTAGATGATTATAGTGTGTTACAAACTTTCTACATCCTGTTTACAAGGAGATTATCAACTACCTGTAGAACACCTGCATAAAAAGTTAGAATGATTTAACTGAACATATCTAAATAAAGATATACTGTTTTTAGTTATGGAAGAATGAAACACTGTAGTTTTTCTGTCAGGTGTGTGTATGTATATATATTTGTAGAATACATGCGGAATAAATTAAATACTGAAATAAATTACACGTTGTTCTCTGTCATTTCTTTTTATGTGAAATGTAAATCTTTAATGGTTGAAAAGACATTTAGAATGTGTTACAACTTGTAACATGATTTAATATAAACTCATTTTGTCAAGGTCTTTAAGACATTAGGACAAATAACTGTACTAGCATAAAAAGTCATAGGAAG
>NW_013669159.1:49255-51634 GCF_000517525.1 Limulus polyphemus
GACGGAGACCAGTACGGAAGAAGATACGTCCCGTAAAATTAAGAGACTTTGTTGAATTGTAATTTTGTGTTTGTAATTCTGTACATTTAATTAAGTTATTGTTAATTGTTATTGGTTTATTGTAAGTGGCTGTTGTTCGAGACGAACAATACTAAGGAGGGGGCAGTGTTGCGTCAGCGAGGTCACGTGACTACTGTCACGCCACTCCTTCACGCGAACTTTCATGAATGCCCTAGCATTTACTAGATTGGGGTGGTCTGGTATATATAAGATGGTCACAACGTGACGGGACAATGTGTGTAGGTAGTGAGTAATTGAACTGCAGTCAGAAAGTATTGTTGAAGTTAATGTTCGTTGTTATAGCGTTTGTTATAGAGCGACTGTTGAAAATAAGTGTATCGGTAAAGTTGTGTTCGGAAAGAATAAATCAGTTTTATTTAAGAAAGGATATGTGTCGCTAAAGTTTCGTTGGAACGAATTTACGAAAAATCAATTAACAAACAGAGACGTAACAATACTTATAAGCAATGCAGCATTAAGCGTAGAATTGGAGGGCTTGTATGAAAATATATTTTCCCAACCTTAACCTGTTCCTGAATCATTTCACAAAAAGGTTAGTTCCAGTGATACTCCAGGAATAATTGAGCAGTTTAAGATCATTAGAACTTTGAAAAATGGCTATGTTTTACAAATCAAAGAGACTTTGCCCATTAGAAACTTTAACCCAAAACTAGACAGAGAGTCAAGTACTGGTGAGTTCCTTTTGAAAGTATAATGAAAGTAAAGTATAAACTTAGATGAATTTCTAAGTCTTAAAAATTACATGTACAGGTTATTTGAATTCAAAAAATCTGAAACAATTTGAATTAAAAAACTTTATTGAAAAAGCTGGGGTGGGGGGAGCTGAGATTCCATACATATCTAGTTATACCCTTGTGTTTTCATATGAATATATCTACCATGCACTGAATATAGAAGAGAGGAATGAAAACACAAGTTAGCACTTATGCTGAATTGTGAAAAATGTAGGTTCAATACATCTAGTGGAAAGTGCAACAAGTGAATGGGTGAAGGATGATGCACCTTTCCTTCCAAAATTGTATACCACAACAAAATATAAATTAAATCTTTTTTTCCATGGTTTTATAAAACATAGCTCATCTAAAATAAAGCATAGTATAATATACAGAATTTAGTAATCAATTTTAGTAATTTCTATCATGATGAAAGAATTAGCACAACGAATCATCAAACATATCAAGAAGATTTCAAAAGACCCAGAATCTCTAGCACTTTCGAACAATTGACTATTCTTCTTCAGGAGTAAAATTATTTCTGTGGCACATTAAGTCAAATTCAATTTTTTGGAATCCTGTCCATTATTCTTTCATGTATTTAGTTAAGAAAAAATAACTTTATTTTTATGAAAAATATATTTCATTAACTAATATATTTCATTTCAAATACTAAGTACTAAACAGCACTGCAAAATTTTCCAATTTTTATTTGCTTGATTTTTAACAGTTTATACTGTTGAGTGTATTCTTTTGTATCAGTTAGTAAAGGAGAATAATGCAGATTACTTTCCACTTTGTGAAAATGAAGCGTTTTATTACTTTGACTACACTTCTACAAATTAACTAATTTTCACTGATAGGCCTAAGTCATAGTAGTTGCTAATACAACAGTTTCACTTACTTGCTAATTTTTCAAGCTCTACGCGAGGTATGACATATCAATTTCAGCCATGCCAATTAAACCTCCCTCAAACCAATCAACAATATATTGTTACGACAGCAGGAATCACGTGACGCTGGTAACACGTCATATTCTCGAAAGTTCGTGAAGCCTCGAAAGGCTACTAGATATGTGGTAGTCTTGTATATATAAGCCGCCAAGAAATGATGGCAACAATGTATAATTGAACTGCGGACAGAGAGAGACGTATTGTTGAGTCGAGCACGTGAGTCGTTCGTTTTGAATTATAGCGTTTATTATAGCGTGACTGTGAAAATTAAGTGTATTGCAAAGTTGTATTCAGAAAGAATAAACCAGTTTTATTTAAGAAAAGACTTGTGTCGCTAAAGTTTCATCGGAAAGAAATATATACGGGAGATTAACTAACGAACAGAGGATGGATGATATTCACCATCAAGTGCGTTCAAACTTGAAAACGTCTGCTGAATCGATGAAGTTATCTTATGATTAGAGATCTACTGAAGTCAGCTTTGTAGCAGGAGACAAGGTGTGGTTGTATAATCCCAGGAAGACCAAAGGGAAGTCTCTTAAGTTGTCTTCTCCATGGGAAGGCCCATATGACATAGTGGATTGTCTCTCAGACGTGACTTTCCGGATAAAATGTAGTCGGAGAGGTAAACC
>NW_013669159.1:51655-52523 GCF_000517525.1 Limulus polyphemus
CCAGAAGCCATACAGAATCTTTATGGTGTGACAGGACATTCTACAAGGTAATGGGGGCCAGTGTGGGTAACTATTGAGCTCATGGGCATAAAGGACAGACAGGAAGTATACTTGGCTGACATTGAAGATGAATGCATATTAGGATTGGACTATCTACTACCAAGGAAGTTTGTATTGATTTTGATAAAATGACGTTTGGGAATAACAAAGGCCAAGTTCTGGTAACTGTTAAAAGAGAGGTTGAACTAATTAGGTGCCATCAAGGTGAAGTCCAAGTGACTGAAGAAGTTGATGATGACAAAGTGGAACCAGGTATAGATATTAAAACAGAGCAGGAGAAAGACCAAGATTTGAAGCCAATAATTGATTTTCTAAAAGAGAGTGTTGTGCGCCCTGCTTGGGAGAAGGTGTCTAGTTTAAGCCCCGTGACAAAGCACTATTGAGCACAATGGGACCAGCTGAAGCTTGAAAATGGTATTCTTGTCCAAAGATGGGAAACTACAGATGGGAAAGTGACGACTTGGCAAACAGTTATACCAAGGAAGTTACGGGAAGTTGTGCTGCATCAATCCCATGATAATTTAATAGGAGGACATCTCGTAATTAAGAAGACTATGAGTCACCTACAACAAAGATTTTACTGGATAGGTATGAGGCGAGATGTGGAAGAATGGTGCCGGACATGCAGTACATGTAGTGCAAAAAGGGGACACAAGCATAAGGGATGCCCACCTTATGAAGAGTTGCCTGAGAATGTGTCAGAGTTTGTGAAAGTGTTATCGGAAAAGATGGATGATATTCACCATCAAGTGCGTACAAACTTGAAAACGTCTGCTGAATCGATGAAGTTAACTTATGATAAGAGATC
>NW_013669159.1:53459-54407 GCF_000517525.1 Limulus polyphemus
AAGACAGTCAAGACATTACGGCAACAATGTAATGTTTAATTGAACTGTGGACAGAGAAAGAGTATTGTTGAGTCGAGCACGTGAGATGTTCATTGTGAATTATAGCGTTTGTTATAGCACGACTGTGGAAATTAAGTGTATTGCAAAGTTGTATTCAGAAAGAATAAACCAGTTTTATTTAAGAAAGGACTTGTGTCACTAAAGTTTTTATCGGAAAGAAATTATACGGGAAATTAACTAACGAACAGAGACGTAACAATATACTGCCAGAAAAACATAGCTTACAACAATATATATTTTGTCTTAAATAGTAATAACAGCAAGATAAATCTTAATAAAAATTAGGAATAACTTATCTGCATACAAATCTCTGCTCTCTATTGAGAAATTGTAAAAATAAATCATTGTACAAAAAATAAAATCAAACGAACCACTTTGTATATGCACATGAACACATCAAACATCAAATGCCCACATATAGTGAAAAAGAAATTTTAAAAGAATTTTAGTTATGGCACTTACACTTTTACTTCTGAAATGATGAATCACTTTTTGCTGTAACTGTTGATTGATTTTCTTTAGTTCTTTTCTCTGTTCAATGGCTTTCTGAAAGAAAAATCAGTAATTATATTTTTGCTGTACTTACTGCTTGTATTAAAGTTTTTGACATAGGTCTGATTTCAAATCAGCTCAAACAACATATGGATTTTTATAATAACATGAATGACTAATTTTTAAAATTTAGTATCATATTTTGCAAAAACATTCACAAATATTTTCCTGTATATGAAGCTATACATTTATATGAAAGAAAACAAATGCTCGGTTAGTCACAACAATAATGTACCAAAAAAAAAAAAAGACAACCTTCAAAATCATTGAAGTTCTAATAATTACAAATAATATGACAGGTATTTTTCTAGTCTAGTTAGTAAATAATACTATTAA
>NW_013669159.1:54579-62557 GCF_000517525.1 Limulus polyphemus
CGGTACAGCTGCATAACAGCAAATGTACAACGTTTTGTACAAGATTTTGTCATCATCAGGTACCTTGTCGAAATGTTGTACATTTGCTGTTGTGTTAAACTTGTATATTAAAGTTTTCTTCATTACCCATTCAAGCCATCTCAACTATTATTAGTCTCAAAGTGGATTCCTCGTCATCAAATATTATATGTGTCTCCATCAACTCCAGAACATAAAAATTAGAGTTATAAGTAACTTGCTCAATCTGGATTTTTTCTTCTCACTGAAAAACATAGGAAAGAATTACAGAGAGATAGAAGAAACTACAGCTGAAATAAAAAAATGTTTGCACATAAGTACATTATACTATCATAAGAAAAGGTAGGGTTACAGAATTCCATTCAGCCTATCATTCAAAATAATAACAATAATAATAAAAACACTAAAATATTAAAAAATATATCCATCAATTTTGATTTTTAAACTGAAAAAATAACATAAAATCTATTTTTGTTTTGATGGAAATATCATAATGTATATACACATACTTAAATAATGCTTTTAAAACAAACATTTAACCATTTTCTTCACTCTTATAAGAGCTTTTAATATGCAACTTTAGCTCTGAATCACATCAGGCATTAGCAGTCTAAAAATGAAATAATGTATTCAATATATATATTAATACTTCCTCAACAACTTCCTCTAAAGTTCCCTTGTTTTAAATGTAAATGTATATATATATATTCTAAGTATATTTTAAGAATACAAACATAGTTTCAGAATGACAGTAATTACATGTACAAAACAAAATACATGGCATTAATCAAATTACTGTAAATGTAATAAAAGTAAAATCTTACATGATATCTTTCTAATAACTCTTCTCTGCTGAGACCTGGTGAAAATGTCAAAGTAGATGCATTTTTCAAACTGGTGTCTTCTATACTTATGTGTTTACTGCTTTCTGATAAAGATAACACTTTGTCAATTCCATGTTCATTGAAATTAGAGTTAGTACATCCACTGTTTGCATAGCATTCCTTATCCTTTTCTGCTTGGTTTATGGTATTAAGCTGATCAAAGCTATAATCAGAAAGGTCTTGGGTTTGCATTTTATTACACTTTTCAGCCTCAAAATTGTCTTTTTGGGAACCAATATTGGTACTTATATGACTGTCATGAAGTACTGACGACTTTGGCTGTTCTGCTAGTGTATCATATTCACAGGTTAATTCATTATTTTCATGAACAGGTTTTACATGTTCTTCTCCATTATCTTTCAACTGCAATTCCTCTTCCTTTAAAACATAAAAACAGACTTTGTGTCTTTATGTATCAATGTGTATCATAAAATCTTACAGTAGTAACTCATACTAGTAAAAGTATAAAACACAGTAGAAATATTCAACAATATCAATTTCTTTATCCATCCTAACACACAGATAGGAATCATAAAGTAAACACATGTAATAGTTTGACATTAATTTGCTATCATAATGTGGATATTTCTTCAAAATATAATTAAATCAAAGTTTGTATTTTTTTCTAAGTGCTTGTAAGTTTCAACTTCAATATTTCAAAATTTTATGTAGTGATTTAGAACTGAAGATGACTAATAGATTTTTTTCTACTTTTTTCTCAATTTGTCCATTACAGATTTCAAATCAGAGGTATGTAAATATAGCATTTTAGATCTATCTTTTGTCTCCAAAAAGTTATTGCCCATAAGTTTATCTGCAGCATTACAAATATTAGGTTGTATTGCTTTATACTACAACCACAACCAAATCAGTCACTAAAGATTATAACTTTTTAACCATTTGATTATCAATATTTTTTTAACATTAGTTAGGTCACAATTTTTCCTAGCACGATAACTTTTTGTTCCAGCACCTTAAAATAATTATTTTCCTATACAACACAGATACTCTACTTAAAACAATCAAAAGAAATATACATAAAACATGCTGATTATACACTTCTAATTGATATATTTGTGATAATGTATAATGAACAAGGGGAAGGTTGTGACTCTGTGAGGGAAAAATTAATATCATTCTATTTTAATTTTCATACTTAAGCTTATTAGAGATTACAAATGACAACAGGCTTACAATAGTACAGATAATATTTCTAAATAAGTTCACTTTACTTTTTCCATTAATATAATGCCAAACCAACAGCAATTAATAACATTATGAATTTTATGTTGGCAGTGCTATTTTATCTTAGCTTAGGTAAATTCGTAGAATCGTATTTTTGTATATATAAAAACACATTTTCGCTCACACGTTAATTTCTCATATAAAAACTAATGGCATTGTTAAAGTTTAAATATCAGTATCACCATTTTCGCCAATGGGTAGTGTACTGACTACCGTGTAGGGTCTAAAATTAGTAGTAGAAATGATTAAGCTTGAAATCCTGTTCTCAAATGTTTCTATCGAATAAGGGTACTTAATGTCCAATATTCAGTTTAACTTTTAAGTTTTCGATTGCACTTGCTTAAGAATGGGCAGATCATGACAACGATGTTAATATCAAACACGCAGAACTGTTAATTTTAGTAAGCAACGGTTACTATGAACGCGATTACGTTTCTAACGTTAATTTTGCATCCTGCTGAAAAGGTGATTTAAAACTAAAAAGGGAAATTTCTTTAGTGTGCTTATGTTTCAAAAATATCAGTCAGGACTATTAAAATTACAGTGAGTGAGTAAATTTTGTTATAATAAATAACTAAGCAATTTTTTCCAATTAGTAATAATAATGTAACAACTCTTAATAAACATCAGTAGCTTTTCCACAATTTGGTAGTAACCGCAGTTGGCGCACTTTTTTAAGTTTTGGTCTGAAGAACTTGAAGAAGTAACTTTTACTTGTCTAACCTGTTGCAACCCATCATTATACATCTAAGACTTAACTTAGTTGCACAGTATTTTAACTGACAATTTTAATACATTCGTGTAAAATAAGTCATTGTGAGACTAATTTTAAACTATTAAAGAAAATGTTAGTAGTTTCTGCACCTGAAGTTAACCCTCGGAGATTGCATGCCTCAAATTCTAGAGGACAAATTCAGGTAAAAACAAAAATGCTATAGTCTATAGACTGATCGGTGAATTAGTCTTAGTGTAATCTGTTACTGTTAGTATAGTGCTTTACAGTTAGTTATTTTAAACATAATTGAGTCTGTGAATTATGTTACTTAATTTGACACACAATTCTAAATGATGGTAACTAATGTTATAACATATATTTTTATAGTATTAATTATAACTAATAGTAATAATATGAGTATGACTCGTGAGTAATGATATGATATTAATAGTTATATTTATAATGGCTGAGGCTTTATGCAGGACTGTTGACTCTTACCGACTGTTGTGTATAGTAATATTTAGAAATGGCTTGAAATTGAATGGGTAGTGAAAGAAGCTTTATTACAAATGTACAACGTTTTGAAAATCTTTTGTCATCATGATGATATCAGAAGCATGTCAAAAAGTTGTACATTTGTAATATGGTTTCTTTCACTCACCATTCCAGCCATTCTCAAACTTTGTTTTCTAAAAAGGGGGTTCATTGTCATTAAAATTCTGTATAATGTCATTGTTCAGGCAGTCCATAATTTTGACTAAAGTGTTAGTGATTGTATATGCATGCCTGCTTTGGAATTTTACATATTGCTAGTTGAAAGTAACCTAAATGAAGTAAATCATTTAGAAACATATACTACACTGTCCACAGTACTCAGTAGTGTATATAATCATGAAAACAAGTAGTCATCATGTATATACTCTTTAAACAATAGCTGTATGAAAATAACCATCATGAAAGCAATTTACTAGTTTTGACTGTTTTTGAACATTTTGCATTTTTAGTTGCAACTAGGTGAGCTATATACAAACCTAAATTAATGTAACCAAATCTAGCCTATCATAATCTAACTTAATCTGACCAAACCTAACCCAGATGGCAGAAAATATAGTATGCCTGTCTCCACTGATTATGGAAATCAGACACAGATAAACAACAATTAATATCTTCATAATCTTACTCTGAAAATAAAATTGAATAAACATTTCATCTCACAAAAGGAAGAAAGAAAATATGTCTCAAGATAAAAAAACAGATGTTGCAAATTCAATTCCAAGAACTAATGCCTTTGTCTGTTATGCCAGTAAGCCCTTGCTGTGTTGTGTAAAATGTGAGTACTTATGAAAATGTGAACAATCACAGTTTAGCCCATAGATATTGGATGCCTCATTTATAAAGCATTTTCAAGAGTAGTTGCACAATCATTATGTAGTTAATCACTATCTAATTATCATAATTTAGATGACGCTTGGTGTGATTTTTACATCTATACGCCCTTTCAGCTCCCTCACTTTCTGCTTGGGAGGTTCTGTTGCTTTTAGGGATGTGGTCTTCAGTGATGTCACTGGTCCCTTTCAGTTGTGCACATATGTGATCCCTTCAATGGTCTCTTCATGATCAGTGGAACCTTGCTCAGGATCCGTTGTCAGCTCTTGTTACCCTTCCTCCTATCCTGATGGATGATCTGCATTGGAGGTTGGTCGGAGCCCATACGTTGGTGGATGTTCCGCTTCCTTCTCCTTGTCCAGATTTACATCTTTTCGCATGCCTTCAGGGCTGGGGTGCATGAATCACTCACCAGGAGGCTTTGGGTCCTTGGCCTGTAGACGAAAGATCTTTGCGTATTAATGTCCTTGAGCTTTTTGTGGCCCTATCGGGCTTTGAATCACTTCATCTTGTCAGACATTGTCTTGTGATGATTCATTCTGACAGTTCTATGGTGGTAGCACATATCAGTCACCAAGGGGACACCCGGTCAAGATCTCTCCGTTTTTGAACTTTGGATCTACTATATTGGGACCACATGCACCACATTCATCTCATTGTATGTCACTCTCGTAGCAGATCATTTTTCCCACCCTGACCAAATATATCCGACAAAGTGGTCTTTAGATCCCTCGTTTTCTGGTGTCTTTGCAATCAGTGAGGTTTTCCCCATGTAGGTGCATTTGCCACATACCTCAGTCACAAGTTACCCCTCTTTTGGTCCCTGGTACCTCATCTGTGGGCTCAATGCCTTCAGCCAGGATTGGTCCCACAAATTTCTTTATTTTTATCCTCCTATCCAATTATTTCATTGGTTGATCTCTCATCCATATCACTCCCTGTCGAGTATTTCTGACCACTTCTTATTGGCCAGCTCAACCATTGTTTCCACGATTACAACAACTGCAACTTTCCCTCCAGTACCTCTTCCTTTGCCTTCCTTCCTTCTTTGTTAACCTCAGTCACCAGTTCTACATCCAGCCATTCAAATCCTTCATCCTCATGCCTGGCAGTTATCTGGTCCTTGGTGAGTGATAGTGGGATCTGGGACATTGTGGGTTCTAGCACCCAGATCCTATCCTATCCCCCCCCCTTTTGTTTTTGGTTACATGCTGGCTAGCTCTACACCTGTTGTTTTGATTATGTCTGATAGACAGAATATCCCCAATTCTTTTGGGAGCTATAATCACAGACATTTTCACTTTAAAATGATACCTTTTGCACAAATGGTATTATTTTACATTGTTATATTAGAACTTTGTTGACATATTCACTTACTTGTTGGCACGTACATCTACATGTACAATAAATAAATTGTAGGTTATATTATATAAGTATAGATATATTTATTGAAATGTTAGGTGCAAAGTAAACACACATTCTCTTCATTTTAGTCTCACATTTTAAAGATAACCCATTGTGTAGCTTTGTGCTTAACTTCAAACAAACAAAATTGTCATTTATTTAAGTTCAAAAGTACTGACTAAGTCTTACATACAACAAAGCTGATTTATTTGAAAATTCTAGCACCACTAATCACCTCCTTGGAATTCTCACTAGTGTCAGCTAACATTAATGAGGAGTAGGAGTTGATAAAAAAATAATAATTTTATTTTATAGCTTGATTATTTAATTCTATAAGTTCTGGGACATCAAGAAGCCTTTTAGCCCATCAAGGATGACCTGACCCCAAACCTTCCTTACCAAACAGAAAAGTAATCACCAAATACAACCTTAATACAGCAAATATTCATTAGTCTTTTCCTTGGATTCCTTTAGATTTGTAGCCACTGCAATTCTAGATGACAATTTCTTCCGTAGATTTACCATTTTATTGGAGAAATAAAACTACCTCAACAGGTCTGTATTCTTTCCAAATCAAAGTAGAGCTACTAGGATGATACCTGGGATGGAAATACTATCATACGAGGACAGGTTAAGATCTCTGAAATTGTTTTTTCCAGGAAAAGTTAGAGGAGATCAAATTGAGGTGTTCAAGATTATTAAGGAAATTTATAGTATTGATATGTCATCTTTTTCATATTTGATGATGAAAACAGTAGCACAATGGATTACAAATATAAATTTTAGCAGGGAAGAAGTCATTTTTTGGCTTAGACAACTTTATTTTTCTAACAGGCTAGTTGCCTTCAATTATTATGAGTGCAGTAAATTTAAAGGAGATTAAAGGAAAGTTGATGAATATTTAAACAATCAGGGATGTATTTCTTTCTTCTTCTTTTTGATGTTTTCCCTCGTAGATGTGATTGTAATCCTTCAGGCTTTGAAGAGTATGTTATCAGGGGAGTTGAAAACACAAAAGCAGGTGGTCTCAATCATGCTAACAAAGCACTCAGTAGGCCTAGAAGAAACAACTGTTCAACGCAAGGAGACTCTGCTAGTAGCAAGAACAAAAGAAGGCACTTCAAACTTGAAGAGACTAATAGTCAAACATCATAAACATGGAGTCATGGGTAAATGGACTTCCTCAGCAAGAGAGCGATAAATACTGCTATGAAGATGTCCAGGACAAACTGAATGAAGTAGACATGACTGTTGATGATCAATGGAAAAGCATTTAAAATGTTATTCAATAAATTAAGCCTCATAAAAGACCTTGGGGAGTTTCTACAGAAGTCTGTTTTAATAAACAACATCGTAAATACTTGCAACAAGGCTTTCTGGAAGCCTGTCACCCCACAGTGCCTCCTAAGATGCTTCTAGCTGATAGTGACAGTAAAGGCATTTGTGAGAAAACAATTAAATTTAATGTAGAACTAACTGGCAGGTTTCAGAGTGATAGTGTTAGCTTTAGTAGTAGTAGTGATGAAGAGAAATACTATAACATAATCAATCAGGTGTTTACAGTGAGTGAGGAAAATCCTACATCTTATCTGCACACTTATTGTTACCAATAAAATAACAGTCAAGATGAGGGGAGGTGATTCTCAACATCTTCCTGTTTTATCAGATCTCAGATGTCACAAGTGTAGTGTATCAAGCAGTCAGGTAGAATCTTTATTCAAGGAGTGTAAGTTCTAGATTATGATGTCAATTGTAGTTTATTAGCATCTCTAGAATCGTGATGTATAAAGAATATGAAAATATTTGCTAATGAATTTTAATATAAATAGTTTCAATTCTAGGAAGTTTCACCCAGATGACTAAGCCACTGTCACCTAGCTCACTTTTTTGTTGGTTGTTTGTTGTTCCATGCTTTGCCTTATCAACCTTTGTTTTGTGAAGGTCATTAACCAACCAAATGTTTGTGATGGGAGTCTGGTGTGGACGTTGTCCAGTTTTGCATACATTTGATTTCTCTTGTGTTGGGTTTTCTTGAGAACCATTGGCTAGTAATCAAGATCTAAATGATACTTACATGAAGATCTCTAGCTTTTACAAACAATATGAATTTCTCTTTTTGTAATATTGGTTATTTTTGAATAGATCTGAAACTTAAGTAATCTGATATTACCTGATTAGTAGTTAGTTGCTTTGAAAAATTATTTGGAACTTATTTTAACACAGCCTCCAATTTGAGTTGTGCAAAAAATTGTCCATTGTTATGAAGCATATATAAATATTGTTGCGTCAGCGAGTCACATGACTAGTGTGACGCCACGTTTCTAGA
>NW_013669159.1:63501-81100 GCF_000517525.1 Limulus polyphemus
GGTGTGATATAGTCACATGACCTCGCTGACACAACAATAGCTTAACTTGTGCTTAAAATTATTGAATATGGATTAATACAATAAGACATTTGCTCACTTCATACCTTAGAAAAATTTATATTTCTGCACTACTTTTAACTGGAAATAGAGAACTATTTTTTAGGGGCCTTACCTAATGTTCTAACTAGCTGTAAGGAGATTTTTAAGTGTTTTTCATGTGACCACTCCAAAATCATACAATTAACACTGAATGCATTCACGAATCACATTTTCTTCAGAAGCAGTTTAACCAGTGCATAAAGGTGATGACATTCAGTAAAGATGAGGCAGTTAGTGAAATTTGCTAATCAGTTAATTGTGCGGCACATTAATCGATTATTCTCACGAGGCTTGGATAGTTAAACAGTAATAATCAGAAACACTAGATTTGAATAGTTAATTATTATCATGAGTGGTAAAACAAATCAATGAAGCTGAACAACTTTGAATTGATTGAAAATAATGAGAAATCAAAAAAAAAGTAATAATTGGAAACACTAATTTCAATTAGTTGATTATTGGCATGACATTAATTGTTTTAATCACCAAGCTTTAACGTCCAGTAAGTATTGTTTGCAGAAAATTTTCATTGTGTGAAATCAAAGGTGCATATTATGTTGTTAAACATTTTCCATTTTGTACTTTATCACAAACAGATATGTACATCAGAAAGTTTATTACAAATATTTTGTTTAATTTACTTCTGATATAATCCATAAATTATAACAAAGAATATTTCTATTGTATGATGGATTAACTACCATAGTTTTTATACATATGTTTAGTGATTAAACTTTTTAGAACTGCTATACAATTGTGATGTATATAGTTGACTAGATGTGCCCATTTTGAAGAATTAATACACCCTCATAGCATAGTCTTAAATCTGTATGTTTTTCAAAGCTTTTGTCACTGTAGCAAACTGAGTGGAGATTAGTTGAGCCACACAGAAAAACCTTTCATTTGTGGTGACATAATGAGTTATTTAACTTAGATATACACATACTTACAATAAAATTTCTGTTTGTTTAATGACTTAACAGTGGTATCAAACAATACTGCAGTATCCTTTCCTTCATCCATATAATTAAAGTATTTAAATCTAAATTATGTGTGTAATTTCAATTATGATAACCCACGTGCATAATCATAGATTTATCATAATTATATGCCATCTGCCCTGTGTTTGTTAAACTAACCAAAGTTTCTCTGTAAAATCAAAGTTTCCTTATTACAACCACCCTAAGATTTTGATCACATCAACAACTTCTAGGCTTCTACCAACATTTTTAATATAAAAGCAACATTTGTAGCACAGATCCTTCTTGAAATATTAGTCCAGTTAGAATGAACTCTATTAACAACTTTCTGGTTCCTCTCATCTTATTTAATTTTTAAAACAGTCTTTTATATAGCACCTTATCAAAAATCTTCTGAAATTCCAAGTAAATCAAATTCACTCCTTTATTTTTATCTAACTAGGAAGTAACATCCTCAAAAAAGTTAATACATTAGTAAAACCATGTTGGTTATCTGACAAAATTGTTAATTTCATCAAATGATTCTTTAAAGGTTTCCCTAAAATTCCCTGTAAGTCCTTATTTATATGTGTGACTAAATGTAATATAAATTTGTTTCAACATGCAGTAATAGCATAGCAGTGAAAGATATAATTATGGTATTTATAACTAAAAGTTTTAAACTGGACATAGATTGGAATTAGTTTGCCATACATATGTATGTATGTAATGAGATTTGAGCTATTTTTGTTATAAGTTATTAACTTTGATTGTGTTCTTGTTTCATTGTCTTGCTCAGTACTCTTATGTTCACTGTTTTTAGAGCTTCATAATTTTCTGTATGTCTTTTTTCAGATTATTTTTGGGCCTATGTTTTCAGGAAAAACGTAAGTAGTGTTGATTTGATAGCTGTTTTCATACATGTTGAGTAATGCACTGTAGTGTTCACAGGTAAAAACTGAACCAACAGGTAAGTTTAAGGTCTCAATGTGGGTTTGAAAAAAATGCTTGCAGATAGAAAAAACACAAAGCTCAAGAAGTAAAATGGACACAAGGACAAGATAAAGTATTAACAGAAATTTATTCACATTAAATGTAGTTTGTTTTTTCACTCACTGTATCACATTATTAATTTTGATACATTAATATTAAAATCCAATTTGAGTAAGCCATGTGTTTGAGTGGAACTAACAATCAACTTGGTAATCAGTATAGCTAATTAAGTACACTTTTTTTTACATTTATACACATAAAAATTAGAATGCACTGTTTCATTAATTGGGTACCATTGCTATTAACAGTGTTTTTGGCTTTAATACCAATAATATCTCATGAGGTTTAGCCAGCTTAGGATATTTAGATTGATCATAAATATATATACATTAAGGTAACAATGCAAAAAATCTATAATAAAAAAAAACTTAAAGTTATAATATAATACTTTACCTCATCTCACATAATAGCTTTCCTCAACTTGTGCTGCCCTCTATATGCAAAATTTTTGCTCACCACTAGCCTTGAGGCTCACACTTAAATTCATGTATTTACATGTGGTATAGCTACACTGAAACAAGCAGCTATTATTGTATCTTGCAAATGAATATGCAACAACCCTCCACCATTGGGATTGCAACACACTCTCCTAGCACAACTGATTCCCTCTGTACTCTAGAACACAATCGTCACTTCTTGATTTGGCACTCATTTGTGCAGATGCGCAAAATTTTTGTATATCACAGTGATTAATACTTTAATTACTGACAAGTGTTGCCTTTACTTTGGGGAAGTTCTTAGATTATCTTTCATTTCCACTTTATAAACTCACAGGTTCATGTAACTATTACTGCTTCTGGTATGGATCCACAAGATCCTGATTGTACCAGAAAAGCTACTATTGTGGCATCAGATTTCACGCTTTTTTCCAAGGGGATTTATTCCTTAGTGCATTGAGAGGTGGAATCTTACACGTGGCCACATGTGTCTCCTAACCTGGGAACTGATCTTCCTTTCCCTGGGGAACCTGTTTATGTGAAAGGTGATTTTGACAGCTATTTTTCCTTCCTTGATAGGGTGCCTCAGGTTTGTTACCTTTTGTCCCTTTCTCCTTTATATCATAATTCTTTCCCTTCCCTGCTCCATTTTGGTCTGGCTTTGGATTTAAAAAAAAAAATTCTCCTTCTACCATTTGACAGCACCCAAAGAACCTAAGAATCTGCTGCAAAAGAGTGTCAAAGGTGAACAAACCAGAACTCCCACTGTGCCTGATCCTAAGAGATAGTCACCAACAATATTAACAGTGTAGAAGGCAACAGTGAGAGAATTGATGGCTAGGAGCAGAAACATGGGAGGGGGAGAAGAGGAAGGTGAAAGGAACAGGAATATGAGAAAAAGCCAAAGAAGACAAATATTTCAACATAGAAAAGGTAAGGGATCAAATATCTGCCAAAAACACCTAAGGAGAATGGTGTATAGCCTCAGAAAGTAGATGGGCAGTTGTAAGATAATATAGGAGAGTACTTAGGGTGAGATGAGGAAGTGAGAATTGGGCAGAGGAATAACAAAGGGAAGAAGGACTGGAACCCCATGCCTGAATAAGTGACTCCAGAGTCTGAGAACCAAGAAAAGGAAACTCAAACCTATGGTAGGCCACAGCACGCATGTATGACAAATGAGGGGGACAAGGCATGCTAGCACCAACATGAAGGTGAGAATGGAACTGATGGAAATGGGCAGGAATATTAGACTGATTCTTTGTTTTTCTTCTCCTCTGTTTTCTTCAGTTCCCATTTCTTTCCCTCCTCCTTGCGATTTACTTTCTTGCCAGCATCTTTCAGAGACAGTTTTGGATCTGTTGCAGAAGGCCCCATTGAACAGGTGTTTGCTACTTCCCTGGGTTTTTACTTCCATCTGTTTGTTGTCCTCAAGATGATAGAGGATTGGTGTCCTGTTATCAATCTTTTGAACTTAAATCACTTCATTGGCTTCCCTTGTTTTACCATAGAGTCTTTTCTCAACCTCTGATGTGATGTTCTTTCACTGCAGCTCTCTGGATGACAATGGTCAACATCTAGCTGTTACCTTGGGTATGTTCATAGGGGTCAGATGTTTAAATTCTGAGCTCTCTCATACAGCCTTGTATTGGCATATGTTTTCTGTCAGTTGGTCAGAGCTTTTCTTGTCACATTCACAAACTGGAACTGCAGTTTCACCATTACATGGACGACTGGCTTCTAATGGTTACTTCCCAACAAACCTCCTATGACTATACCCTTCTCCATCTTCAGGAGTCGACACATTTGGGTTAGCTGGTCAAATTGGAGTAGTCATATCTCTCCCCCCCCCCCCTCAATACTTTATTCATGTGGGTGTGATTTTCAACTCCTACCTCAGCAGGGCTCAGCTTTCTGCTTTTGTTTACGGGATATGGAGCACTTGGTTTTCAAGGCTATAACTTTTTCTCTCACTGCATGAGAGGTTTTATCTTTCTTTTTTCTTTGGAACTTGGGCTTCCATGGAATACTTTGAGGTGGTGCACATGTCTTCAGTATACTCTGCACAATCAATGGAACTTCACTCTGGATCTGTTGTATGCTTCCATTCACACTCCTTATTTCCTATAGGTCAATTTTACCTGGTGGCTCAACAAAGCCAACAATTTGATTTGTATTCATCTGTTTACAGGTGACCCTCTGGTGGGGTTGTGGGTGTTTTTACACTTGGGAGATTGCAGGTCGGTGGCCCATTGTAGAATCGACTCTCCACATCAATCTCTTGGAGCTACTAACTGTTTGTCAGGCTGTAGATCATTTCCTTTCCATGGTTTGCAGTCATCTCATCATGATCCATTCTGACAATTTGACTGTTATTTCTCATACCAATTGTTATGGGGCACTCATAGTCTTGTTCTGTGTATTTTCACACATTCAATCTCCTCTTCTTGGCCCAGTCACAACATTTTCCTCATTGCTTGTCATATACTTCCCTGTTTCACATCATTCAGCTCTGACTGTGTACACATTTAGTCAGGATTGAGCCAACCTTTATCTTTAGGCCTACCCTCTTATCCATCTCCACAGGTGCTTTCCCTTATTCATACTGCTCCATGTTGGATCCTTCTAATCTCTCCGTTCTGGATGGCCTATTCATGGTCTCCTCTATTAAACCTTCTCCAGTCCTCTCCTCCCCTTTCTCTCTCCTGCTTCCTACTCCTTCAAACTCGTCTTCCCCTTGCTCACCCAGTAGTATCCACACTTTGTCTTCATGCTTGAGTTTTCTCTGTTCCATTGCAAGATGCATATAGATTCTTTTCGTGTGTAGCCTTCCTTCTCTCCATTCATTCTTCCTTCTTACTTATTCAACAACAAAAATGGCACATTTTCCATTGTTAGTCTCTATGTCATGGCTTCTTCCCTTCCAAATCTACTGTTCCCCACCTTCTGAATTTTTCACTTGGCTCCTTGACAGTAGTTTGTTGATTTCTACCATTGCAGGATATAACGCTGTTCTGTCCACTACTTTTCGTTTTTTCTGTACTCGTTGCTTATTCTCCTCTCCTGCCCCTTCTCTGTGGTTTTGATCTTTAGGGATAGAAATAATGAAATAAAATTACATTCACTCGAAGGAAAGCTATCAGGAAGATTACATTCCCTCATGTAAAGTTGCATTTCTTAATGAATTGTTTTTTTATTTATTTAATCCATGTAATTTGTTCACTTTAACTGGTCATAACTAAAGGAATACAGATGGACCATGCATTACCAATTGGGAAAGCCAACTAAAAAGTAAAGTTAACTTGTGTGGGAATATGGGAATATAATATTTCGATCCTTTGCCTGTTGCATCCTGCCAGATTGGAATCTGAATGGTGTTCTCCATGCCATACCTCCCTTTGAATTTTTGGCTTGTTGTTCTTTGTACCATCTTTCCTTTAAAACCCATTTTTTATTCCTTTTTGCATGTAGGCATTGTAGGTTGGAAGTGTATGCCATAGATGTTTCCTGTATCCTGTACAATCATTCCTATATTCTCTTTTATCTTAACTATGCTTTTCTTCCTAAATCGTCTTTGGTATGAGAGGGGAAATGGCATGTTCACCCCTATTTCCTTTTCGTCCATTGCTCATCTTTATTCACATTCCTATCCTGATCATCTTCATTGTCCTGTGCTGGCACTTTGTTGTTATGTGGCTCACACTTCTCCTTTATATGGCTCCTACTTCCAAGATTTTACCCCTTGGAATTCGTCTTCTACCTGGGATGTCTCTCCCATTACTCTTACAGGTTGACTCTGTCAACTCATCCATCTAGACAGGTATTCTTGTCTTTTCCATCTATTCTCTCATCAAATTCATCATCTCACTCTCTCCCTCTCTCTGCTCACTTCTGTTTTCCGTTGGAAGAAATAGTTCATATTGGCATGTGGACTACACCTCACATGTTTGTCACACATTACCTTCATCATGTGGCCATCTCTTCTCCTTCTTCTGGACATAGTTTGCCTCCTGTTGTCATTCTTCATACCCAATACCGGCTCTAAATGGGTAAGTTATTTTTCTATATCTCTTACCCTTACAGAGGCTCATTTTTACATCTCAGGATCCTGCTGATTGGTATGCAGTGCCTGTCAGGGTATACTTTGGTTAAACCTGCACCATTAGTCTGAAACACTCACAAGACCTTGAGGTTTTTTCTTGGTGTATTGTTTCATAGAGAAAGTCTGTTTCAGATTGTACCAACTCCATGAACTATCATGAGTAAAGCAGGGTTGGGATTACTGCCCATTCCCTCAGTCCTTGTTGAATAAACTGGGACAAGAGTGCCTTTCAAAATAGGTTTTTATAATCACCTATTGAATCTCACCCCCGGCTCTTCTAGTGGAGTCCTTGCCACTTATCAGTTCCTAGCCGCTGGGGTGGGGCTTCTTCCTGAGTGTGACCATTTCCACTCAGTAGAGAGTAGGGTGGTGGTGTTTTGTTGGTGTGGATTGTGCATACCCTTCTCATATCATGTAACTGATTTAAAATTCCTGACACCACCTGGTTTTGGACTGGATGGATCTGCCAAATGCAGTTCACCCTTCCAGTTGGCTTTCCCTCTTCCTACCGCTACCTGGATATTAGTTCCCGGGCAGTCTAGTGTTGAATCAGCACAGGACCAGCCATCATAAGGCCATGCACATGTGATTGGTAGGGATACTTCTCCTACCATGGACTGGACAATAAATTCCTGATGCTGCCTGATTATGGACATGAATTGACCCACCACTTTTGCTTTCCTCTTCCTACTGTTGCCTGGATGTCAGATTCCCAATGGCCTGGTGTTGGTTGTGTACTGGGTATGCATATGTGTTGCCTACCTAGGTTTCTGGAAAGGAAGTTTCTTTTACCTTCTGCTTCCTGGTGTCAAGGTGAAGCTGGTTGGGATCTTTCTCCTACCATGAACTAGATGAAACATACCCAATGTTGCCTGGTTTTTGACTGGAGTTGACTGGCCACTTATGGTCTGTAAGTACATGAGTTTAGGTGGGAGCCTCAAGGCTAATGGCAGTGTTGGATAATGTTGACTTCAACATCTTCTGTTGTTGAAACTGATTTTCTCTGGCAGCTGAGGTATAGATGAGAAAATACTTCTTCTCTTGGCAAAGACAGAAAAGACAGTTAATATTACACATTTTTTTTGTTGCCATATCAGAGTTGTAGTATAATATCCCACAATCATTGATTACCTACATCAATATCATTTTCATTACATTCAAGGGGAGATGAACTTTTAGCTCATATCAATCTGTACAAACCTTTGCAACACTCCATTCCTTTAGGAATAATTAATCCACATGTTAAAGGATAAAAAAAGATACAGAAGCCTGCTCAAGTGAGTACAGGCTCTCTGGAATGAGCACATTAGCTATCAACTGGCCACCGATTTCAGTACCAAAAAACATAAAGGTGTGTGTGTATATTTTTGTATGCTTTATCAGTAGTGTGCAAAATTTTTTAATGATGCTCTTTTCTAAACATGCGTTTTGTTGCTCCCTCATCATTTTTCCATGTTGATTGTTGTTACTGTATTACTTAATAGTAGTAACATTTGTACAATAGTTTTTAAAACTTCTTTATTTTTGAAGAAATATTGGAAACCAATAGGCCTAGAAATTGTTATAAAAGCAAGTTAACTATAAACTCTTATTTTGAGCCACATTACAGTTAACTTGTTTATAACAGTTTAAGGCTAGTATGTATTTTCTTAATGAATGTATAAATTTTTCAAAATTTCTGTGCATGTTGCAAGTTTCCTTAATATAGAAAGTTGGTCAAGGGAGCCGCCAAGTTCCTTTCATCCAAGTTATTCATGGAACTTGGCTAGTCAATTAGGTGTCACATGCGATTTCTCACAAGAAAGATTTCTGTAATGTAGAAAATACTGTATAGAAACCAATATTGATTTTTTTCTACTTGAACGTCAAGTCATGCCCCAATGTGACCATCAATCACATGGGTAATACCTGCACCCTGAGAAGAATTACATAGTTGTTTCTCATATATAATGCCATGTTTTCTCAGTCTGGAACAAGATATAGTTTTTTGAAATTACCATATGTTAACATTTGAACACTGAGAGCTCAAGTAAAGGTGCTATCAAATTCACTTGCCTTTGAACTTTGATTGTGTTTGTGTGTTGGAAATAAAGATTATTTTGCTATATAATACATTGTGTCCATATTTTACTCTGCAATACCACACAGTAATGTGCATACTGTTTTGGCCTCTCTTTTAAATTTTTAATTTTATATAACTATGTTCTTTATGAACTTGAGAAAAAGGGAGAAAACAATAATATTTTATTTCATTGCTTAGGACTGAACTTATCAGAAGGCTGAAGAGGTATGAAGTAGCCAACCACTCTTGTCTGATGATAAAGTATGCAAATGACACACGTTATAGTGCTGAACAGGTTTCTACCCATGACCAGTAAGTAGGTTATTTGTTTAAGGAAATATTTTTATATACAAGAGAGTAGAGGTCTTTTCACTTGAAAAATACTAATAAAATATCCAACCTCAGCTATTCACTGTTGATCAACTGAATATTGATGCCATCTAGTGATCTTGGTGACCACTACAAAGTAGCTCACATTTCTCTTTTTTAGATAGTAGCATTAATGCACAGAATGTTTGTAAATAATTGGTGAATAACTGGTCAACTTCTGATGCTAAGTGCTGACTATAGGCATAGTCTGTGGTATGTTATGTATAAGTGCATTAAATAGAAATTCAGATAATCCTGACTCATGTATGATTTCCTTAGTTATTGGTTTCAGTGTAATATTGAAACCACTTGGAAACATTCATTATCATGACATTTGTGGCAGAACACCTTTCTTCAGATGTATTAATGTCTTAAGAACCAGAATTAACTAAAAGTTGTTATACTTGACAACTAACTTTGCTTCTAATTTTTAAACAAATTTCAAGTGATATTAATGTTGCACCCTATCATTTATGCTGTGCTGCTACTTATCCTAGAGCTCTTTAGAGCTCTGTTCCCTCTTGTAATTTTTAGTTTTATTACGTATTGATTAGATTTCCATTAGCTTTGCTTTAAGAAGCATGTTAAACTTGTGTTGATATTTTTTCAACTCGTGTCTGTAATATATGTAAAATGAATTATTCTTTAATTTATTTATATTCACTGATTGATGTGTATTTACTTACACACCATTCTTGCCTGTTTCCTAAA
The DNA here is from genome assembly GCF_000517525.1 of Limulus polyphemus. NCBI lineage: Eukaryota > Metazoa > Arthropoda > Merostomata > Xiphosura > Limulidae > Limulus > Limulus polyphemus. The sequence continues at coordinate 73,294 of NW_013669159.1, forward strand.
GTTAAAATGGTGGACAAGAGACTAAATGCAATAATTTTAGTTTTTTTAAGTAGATGCCCTTTTAAAGGAAACATTTTGTATGTTTCTACAACAATAAATTGAATGCTTAAATTTCTCTTTTAAAATTAAATGTTTATTCATATTCCATTGTTATATCTAAAACCTGTTTATTTCGAACTAATTTCTGCAGTCAGACTTTACCAGCAGTCCAAACTACTGAACTTGGATGCCTTAAAGATGAAAGCAAGAAGTATAGTGTGATTGGCATTGATGAAGGCCAGTTTGTAAGTGTGATTTATTTCTTGTTCTCTATCTAACTTTGAACATGAATTTGTTATTAACTTTAATAAACAACCGTACTGATGTTTCATTATAAAAGTAGTTTCCTAGTCAATATGACTAATAATTTAACAAATACAATAAGTATAGGAGTGCTTATATACAGTGTAGTATGAGAAATTAAACTATTCCATACAAAATGCATTAGTATTGTAGATTACCTTAAAACTTTGTTTAGTCGTAAAACACCAGCAACATCAAGCTTGTATAATAGTTGCACTACTAAATTAAAACTTAAATATTGTGTCATCTGAATATTGTTCAGATTTTTGGAGAATTGAAGAAGTAGGTTAGGGTTTAATGTTTCAACAGGAAAGGAAGAATACCACATTCCTTTGACTGTATAGATAAGAATCGGAGACATTGACCATTTCCATGGAACCTTTTTTTTTTCAGATTTATATATCTTCTCACTATAATGGACATAGCATGTATGTCAGTATCTATGTATTTAACCAAAATACCTGCACCATCTATTGAATGGCACCACAAACAGATTTCCATAAAAAATTTCACACTTTGAGAATTCAAGATTCAGACAGTTAGAAAATTCTTTATAATAGCACACAATTTTAAATAAAAGTACTCTCCTCACAACAAGAACATGACTTTTACTAGGACTGATTATATCTCTGTTGAGGTAATTTTTGAATGTAGTACTCCAGTTTCTCAGTACTACATTTATAAATGTAGCACTGAGAAACTGGAGTTCTTAAAAAAAACTTGTGTTTGTTTTCAATAAACGGTACCATTTTTAATATATAAAAACATTCCAATTTATACCAGTAAGATTTATGAAAAATTTGAGGTCTGTACATTGAATAATTTTTATGCGATGAGTTGTGTATAACTAAAGAGCACAATCCAAACACTTCTCCCATGCAGTACTTCCCACAAAAAATATCCTTTTTTTTAAAAAAAATTGTTCAATTTTCCAAAACTTTTTTCAATGAGGTATGAATACTACGATTAGTAATTACTAGCACAAACAGCTACCCATAGGGCAGTTTCTGCTAGTATATATGAATTTGCTTTTTGTTCAAAGCATTTTTTATATCACTTTTTCAATTCTCATTTAATTTTGGATAAAGTGACACTTAAGTCTAGCTCATAGTTTCTGTTCAAAAAATAATTAAGTCATGGTGTCATCCTTTGATAAAATTTATGATCTATAATTTAGTAATGGGTAGTAGTTTCTTATAGAATTTTTTATTATTATTAAAAACAATTTATTGAAGTTTTCAGATATAGTGGAGTTTGCTGAGGAAATGGCAAATATTGGAAAAGTGGTAATTGTTGCTGCCTTAGATGGAACATATCAAAGACAGGTGAGTGTAAGAGAATTATATACATGTTTACTGATCATTAAAAATGCTTTTTTTTCTACTTCTAAACATTTTATTACGAAAGAAAAAAATTGTCTTACTTTTGTTAGTTTTAGTTATTGATTATTATAATGATATAAAAGTAATGGATTCTTTGTGCAGTTTAACTGCTGGCTGGTTTAACAGCCATTATATGAAAAATATGGCTACATTTTCCAGAAAACAATCATATTATATAGTGTTTTTATTTCTTCTTGGACATTTTTTAAAATAATGTGTAGAAACTAAACATATACCATACAAGTCTATGAGTTTGTAAAATTTATTTATGATTAAAACTTAAGAAATACAGTTTCTAGTTGTACATTGTTTGCTGAATTGACTATAGTTTAAGAATATTTTAAATACCAGCTGAACAGGCACATTGTACCATAATTTGAAAAATGGTAAGGAATGTAAGGATTATTAAATTTTGGTCTGGGAAATATGTTCAAATTTTAAAGAATATTGTGTATAAGAATTATAAGATGATAGTATTGTGATGGTTATTTTTCAACACTGTTCCTATAGCTGTTTACAAGCTACTAGGTTCTAGAGACTGTTTTTTAGTCTTCAGTGCTCGTAAATGCAGTTCTCATATATCATGGATTTTATTCCTAGCTCCTGTCTAATAGATATTTAACACTGTAAAATCATTTTCTTCTTTCATCCTCGATTGTGAATTTTCTGTACTTGTATCTTCTAACAACTGATATTTTTGTTCTTTCTTAATATCTACTAATATGTTGCTGGTATTATGAGGATATCTTGCAATCTTTCATTCATGTAAATGCTATTATGTTGCTTACATATGTATATATATATATATATATATATTTATAAATTGTAAGAACTTTTCTGAACTCCTTTCCTTGAGCAGACATGGCATGACTTGGTGGTTAGAGTATTTGACTCACAATCTGTGGGTGTCACAGGTTCGGATCCCATCCCTGAACATACCCTTTCAGCCATGGAAGTTTTATAATTTGATGGTCAATCCCACTATTCATTGTGAAAGAGTAGACCAAAAGTTGGTGGTAGACAGTCTTGCCTAGCCGTCTTCCCTCTGGTCTAGCACTTCAAATACAATACTTATAGTTTTCCATGAAATTCAAAACAAACTTCTTTCTTTGTATATACCAATAAAATGCTGATTTTGCTATCTCGTGTTTTAGTTAATACTTGTAAGGTGCTCTGTATATAATATTCTTTTTAAACACACCTAGTTAGTGCTAACAAGTTGGTTATATTCTTGATCTCTTGCCTTTTTGGATATTATGAAATGTTTTTCTAAATCTTCTGTTATTTTGGAATACTTTTCTCACTTGTATGTTATTGTGGATGCTAAAAAGTTGTTGATATGGTTTGGCTTGTTTGATTAACACCATTATTGTAGTAGGAGTTTGCTACATGCAATAATGTGAGGACCTTTTCAGCCTTCTTTTCTTGTACTTCCTAATGAATTACTGTACGAAACTTTTCTGTCCTTGTCAGTGTTATGTATGATAAGTTACTTGTATTGTAGAAATGTTTTAATTCTACAGTCATTTAGGTGATGCAATGTAATTAATTTCTCATACCTAAACTCATTTCATGCAACTGAATTGTAAAAATACAGATAAAAGAGATGTTAATGTTTATGATTTTCATTTTCAAACTTTTAAAGTTAATTTTTTATTCAGTAGGTTTCACTGTTTTCGGAGATTTAATTGTCAAATAAAATTATTTATTTTAGAGAACATTCCACAACTTGTTTTTTATTTTGAAGCAATAGTGAAAGGACCTTCTTTTAACATAATGCTTTCTGATTGAATTAGTTTTAAAAGCCAAAGTTAGGGTATGTGGCACTGTTTACTGTATAAGCTTATTGTTATATTTTAGTAATGATGTACAATAAACAGAAAATTTTACAATTTTTCTAAAATTATAAATACAATGTATGTTAAAAATTATTTTTATTTTTTAATTGTGTAGGGTTTTGGTAACATTCTCTTTTTGGTTCCACTGGCTGAAAGTGTAATTAAACTCACTGCAGTTTGTATGAATTGTTTTGAAGAGGCTTCTTACACCAAGAGAAAAGGCTCAGAAAAACAGGTAATTTAAGATGTTTGTTAAAAAGTAAAAACAACTTTTTTTAAACAAAGACCAAGTAATACTATCTAACATTATGTAATTATACATGTGTAGTATATAAGTGTACCATGTGTTTTCTGTCTCTTTGTATTAATATAGATCCTCCCATAGTTTATATGCTACAGTAGATACTGATGATACCTCTACCCAAACTTAGTTTTGGATAGAGAAGCAAAGCACTTGCTTTGCATTTTGAAAGTTGGGTCACTATAAAGTGAATTGCTGTTGCAGTTGTTTTAATTCCTACCAAAGGTTTATCAATAAGAAATTGAGAAAGCCATGTTAGTTTTATTGTCGTAAGCATCAATACTAGAAAATAATGTAGCAAGGTGAAGTTCTTCCAGTTCAGATTGAGGAGGTAGCATGGGTGCAAGTAATTTGTGGCAGTTTTATGAGCAGTTATGAGTGCAAGAATATGTATGGTCCTATTGCTGTCAACCACTGAAGCATGGTCCTCAGCCTGTAACACAGCTAGTAGTTCCCATAGTTCTAATGCAAGAGGTTCACTTTACATAACATAAAGATTGGAGGGCACCAAGGTGTCACTTGCATTTGTGCTAACATTCAGTGGTGATTCCTTTGGCCATATTTGGGTCAAGATGTTCATTGCTGGTGTCAGCACTGTAAAGTCTGTGCCACCCAGAGAAAAACTTGACCAAAAGAATGTAATCTCCAGCAAAGAATGTTGGTTTTCCTTTACGCACAGTAGCCCTAGGTTCTGCTGCTCTACTCCAAGAGAAAAATTGAGGTTATCAATATATGCTTCTGGCTGTCAACTAACTAACTCAGTACAGTCTATAACTGATGCGTAATAGATACTAGATTGTACAGTACAGAGCACTTGAAGAAATCTACATGGATCAGGAAGCTAACTTCAACAGCCAACTTTTCAATGAGGTGTTTAAAGTGTTGGGTTTAGTAAAGACACACATTTAACTTTATAACCTCAGTCTGATGATATAGAAGAGTGGGTACTACATACTTTAAAGATATGCTTCTAAAGTTTGTTAATCTTAGTTAAACCAACTTTGATGAGCATTTATCGTACATCATGAAAGTGCAGAACAACTAAACAGAGATCAATGGGTTGTTTGATGAACATGCTCATGTTTGTGTAGGAAGTATTGATTCTTGTAGATGTGATGTATTATCCTACCCTACAGCAGATGTCCCATAATGTACGCAATATAGAGTGATTATGTTCTGCTACATACATGAGCTCAAACACCAACAGCTAAGAAAGGTTAACAAGGGTCCAAAGAGATGCTATGATAGAGTGATGAAGAATTGGATATATATTACCATGAAGACTGGGTGTGGTGTTGATATATGCCAGTAGCATGGATGCAGCTTGGTTCCAATTGGACAAGTCCTTTTTCTTGTGGTATTACGAGTTAAGCCACTAAGCTACAAATTACAGTAGTCAAGAGATGCATGAAATCACACAATGTCAACCAGTTGTGTCTGTACATTACCAACAAACCTTTCATGCAATTCTTTTCCTCCTGGTCAAATCAAATTGGTGTACGGGCACAACTGGTTGACATTGTAATGGTCTCACCCTCCTCTGACGCATGAAAGGTTTGTTTGTAAATTTCTTTTCCTCCTGGTCAAATCCCAATAAGTCAGAGGAGGGTGAGAGCCTTGTTTTTATTTCACCCAGACCCAGAGAATGAGAAGGAAAGAGCTGAAAGGCCTCACCTGGCTGTTCACGACAAGTCATATGAGGAACCATTGGATGCGAAAAGTGGCTTTGATAGCCGAACTGCTGCTGATGGACTCCTAATTGATATGACTGGAACTTATCAGTCATTGATTAATTTTCTAAAACTACATGCCTTTAGGAAAGTTCCTCTTATTATTGTTTTTATTTTTGGAATGAAATTTGAGAGAGTTACATAACCTATTTACAGTATAAGTAGGCCAAGTTCAAAGGGTTAAGTCTTCCAGGGCTGAGCAACCCTCTCCAGAAGCTATTCAACTTGCCATGTCAACGGTGTCAAAAGCCTTTGTTGACTTTTTTAATGCATAACAATTAAAATCAAGTGTCATTATTAAACTATTTCTTTTATTAATTTGCTTATATTATTGTAAGGATTATTTCGTATGTTTCACCATGTTCTCGTGTGACTCCTTTTTATTATATGTGTTGATATATGAATTTCTGTTTTATAATTATTGATTTTAATGTGTAGTTAACTGTATTCCATTATTAAAGATTTCAGTATAGTTACTGATAAAGGAAATGGTGTTATGCTTATTGACTGATTGTATCTTACTTCATCATTAAAAAGTTTTTTTTATATATTTTACAGTTTTGTACTGTGATTAACTTTTTTAAAGAGTTTTATTTTCTTATGTATAATGTGATTTTAAGAAATGTAATTGTTAAAAAGTTTCATCGTTTCTTTCATTCTTTGCTACTGTAGGTTCCTATATATGGCATTATACTTTAGAATGTACAATTTGATTCCTCAGTTTCTATAAAAGTATTTATTATGTACAGTGTTCATTCTTCTGTATTAAAGATTATTTTGCTGTGTAATGTTTATTAAAGGGTGGCATTATGTAATTATTGAATTTATTTGTTAAAGGTTTGTGTTATCTTTGTTGCATGTAAATGTTATTACAGGGGTGAAAGAAAGTTACACTGCTTTTTGACCAACATGTATCTGTAAATGTTAATGCATTAAACTTAAGATTAATGTTGGCTCAAGGTTAAGCTTGAACTAGAGGGGAAGGAAGAGAGTAGTATATAAACATACCATGTGTTTTCTAGCCCCCTTGTATTAATATAGCAATTTTTCGAAATTTATTTGTGCAAGTATATGCAGTTTCCACATAACATAATGGTAAAGAAGGTCATGAAGTCCCTTTTGTTCTGTGTCATTCACCTAGAGTAGTACCTTATGCCTTCCCATAGTAAAACTTATCTGTTGTGTGTGAAATTAGAGAATTATCTTTTTCACTGGCAATCAGATGATCTCTTGGGGGTTATGACCTCTCATATATTTCATGGGTAATTACTAGCCACATAGATAGTGCTAATTGCTTTGGAAAAGTCAGACATTAATGAGTTAAGTAAACAAGTATTATGAGATTTAGTTAGTCTCAAACAGGATCTCAACAGAGTTAGTCTAATATGATCTCTGAGTTAGTTTAGTATATTACAGAAAGAATAACTTCAAACCTAATTCTCCAGTAAAGGCATCTGACTGTTGGGGCAAATAAAGTACATTTTCATTGTGTTTATTTGAATAGAGTACTTATTGTGATTGTACATTTGTGTTCAATCTCTTTACTTCTCAAGAGGTCAGTTATTCATAGAATACATTATTAGTTTGTAGTAAATATCTTGTTGAATCTCTTTTTATTTAGCTGATCTTTCTTGTCCCTTGCAAGGTAAACTAGTACTATATGAAAATACTATGTGTATACTTATATGTATATATATATACACCGAGTGGTCACAAGTAAATAGACACCTAATTTTTCATCATTTAACTGATTTATGCTACCTAATTTGTGTTCACAAAGCACTATATAAATGAAAATGGTCCGCACACTAATTATTTTGTGCTACAACATGCCTAGAACTCAAGCTTCTCTCAAATTGTCAGATTTTGTTAGGGGAAGGATAGTTGGTCAAGCAGATGGTGGAATAAGTCAGCGGCAAATTTTGCAGAATTTGGGAATCCCGCTTTCAACAGTCAACAGAATCATCGTGCAGTTCAGGAAACACGACAAGGAAACAACTAAGCAGCATCCAGGTCATTCTGGTCCATCAGGGAGGACAAAAAGGGCTGTCAAAAGGAGCATCAAAATGGATCCCAGATTAACAACTGCAGAAGTGGCCAAAGTTGGTGGGATGAGCCCGAAATCTGTTCAACAGTTTCTCCACAGATTGGGTTATTGCAGAGCAGCTAGACGGTAGCCCTTATTAAGACCTGCCAACATAGTCAGACGAAAGA
>NW_013669159.1:81990-84085 GCF_000517525.1 Limulus polyphemus
TCAATTCATGTGAATATGACTGAAAAATTTCATTTTTTCTGAAAAGGTGGCATCTATTTACTTGTAACCACTCTGTGTATATATGCACTGGGATGTATGTTTATGTATTTTTTTAGAGTCTTCCATTTAAGCATTAAACTGAAATGTGTGTGCATATATTTGTAAGAAGAAGTGTGTTCAAGTTATGAGTCAGTTGTTGGCCAATTATATTTAAAATATTTTTATTAACATTTATAATTTTGAAAAAATTAACTTTTTTTTAATGATCAAGATTACTTACATTTTGTTTGTTAAAAATGGTTAACATTTGACTTGTACCTTCGTGGGACAGCGGTAAGTTTATGGACTTACAATGCTAAATTCCAGGGCTTGACACAGCAGATAACCTAACGTGGCTTTGCAAACAAAAACGATTTGTCTTTAGAAATGAATACAAAGTTTGGCTTCTGAGAAGATAACACTTGTAAAAACCTTACTGTGCATTATAACAGTAAAAATAAAAGATATAACACTTTAGATAATATATCCCTAAATTATACACAAGAAACAGAACAAAAGAATATACTTCACTAAATCTATTTTGTATTTTGAAGATAAAGATGTTGATTTTTATTTACTACTTAATTATGCCTTTACTGCAAAGCAGAGCAAGGCATATTAGTTTGTTCCTGAACATTTATCCATCTTAATCTTGTGGACATGAGATCTCAAGATTGGATGGATGTATTTTGATCAAATTTTTGTAACAGGCACTACATACAAAGATCTAGACCTGATTAACTGTTGAAGGTCAAAGTGGAGTATAAATGTTTTATAAACACAATTTGCTCTCATTGTACCTTGATTCTTTTATGGAATTATATTCTGTACTGTTACTAGTACAGTTTATAAAGTCAATATGATGCTAATTTTTTCAATACAGTGCTTTATTATCTCCAATAATTTAAGTAAATATAATATTATTTTTTCAGGTTGAAATTATTGGAGGACCAGAAAAGTATAAGTCTGTTTGCCGTGCATGTTATTTTAAAGTATCACCTGTAAAAGACTCAACAGAGTTGCCTTATTCAATGGATAAAGAGAGATCTGTCGTAGTTCGTCAGTTGAACGTGAACTAATAATGATAGTGATCATTAAAATCTTGGCTGAGGAATAATAACCCTAAAAAGTCAAGTGGTAAACAAAATATATTGCAACTTTTTATTTAAATACCCTCAAAATAAATTATTCACAATTTCCAAGAAAGTTGAGTAACTTGCGTAACTTCAGTTTTAATATAAAAGTCTTTGTATTTTGTACAATTAATTATAAGATAGACATCCATTTTAAAGTTAAGAAATATAATTTATTTGTTTAATTTTGATATTTTCTGGCACATTAAATTTGTCCTAAAGTGCTTTATTGTGCATAATACACAAGTTATGTCATTCTTTGCAATAATTCAGGTTTAGATGGATAGTCCTACAATTTTTAATATTTTTAGCTTGTTCTATATTACTTGATTTTGCAAAATACATGTAATAACATTTCCTTGAGTATATGGTAATGAAAAATATTACTTTAGTAGGTTTTTGAGTATTAATAATGTAAAAAGCATACAAGTTTTGTAGTTCATCAGTTTTCCAGTGTTTGATAATCCAAGATAAATCGTATAATCTCTCCCGGTGTTTGGTAATTCACTATACATCAGATAGCTTTGCATCCAGTGTTTTTTGTAATCCAAGATATATCACATAGCTTCTCATCCTGTGTTTGATAATCCACGATACATTTCATAGTTTTTCCTCTGATTTTCAGTAATCTTGGGTATGCCATGGTGTTTTTCCCCTAGTGTTTGATAAACCTGGTTATGCCATGATGTTTTCCCCTAGTGTTTGATGATTCTGGTTATGCCATGGTGTTTCTTCCTAGTATTTGATAATCCTGGTTATGCCATGGTGTTTTTCCCTAGTGTTTGATAATTCTGGTTATGCCATGATATTTTTTTCCCTAGTGTTTGATAATCCTGGTTATGCCATGGTGTTTTTCCCCTAGTGTTTGATAATCCTGGTTATGCCATGGTGTTTTTCCCCTAGTGTTTGATAAACTTGGTTAT
>NW_013669159.1:85085-106225 GCF_000517525.1 Limulus polyphemus
AATCCTGGTTATGCCATGGTGTTTTTCTCCTAGTGTTTGATAATCCTGGGTATACCATGCAGCTTCACATCTAGTGTTTAGTTAGCTAGGTTACTTCAAATAGCTTTTCCTCTACTGTTCAATAATCCAGGGTACATCGGATAACTTTTACTCCAGTTCTGATGATCCAGGATATTTCAGATAATTTCTTCAGTGTTTAATAAAACTTTGAGGACAGCTGTTGAGTGGATTACTTTATTTTTAGAAAATTTATTACAACGTTTCGACCACTTGTGTGGTCATCATCAGGTAAATTTATGATATAGTGTTAAGTATTAGTAATTACTCAAGCATTTATTCCAATTTAGAATAGATATAAAGAGACACCTATATTTTGATATAAATTAGGTTTTAAATCACGGATAATTAATGCTTCTTTAATTTTCTTTCTATTGATTTTGTTTTCTTTACATAATTTAAAGTTGTTGTTATTGATTGGATGTTGATTTGTTATGCTGTGTTCATAAATGTATGATGGGGGATAGTTATGTAATGTCCCGTTTCACCTACATAAGAACTGTCGCATCTATTGCATTGAGATATGTAGATGCTGTCGTCATTGAAGTTATCTAAATAGGCCTTCTTTAGATGGTCTTTGATTTTTGTGCTCGGTTTTTCAACAAACACGACTTTATTATTAATGTTGTATTTTTTTTTTATACTTGTTTACAAATATTTATGACGGTTTTAGTTACATAACTATGATATGGTAAGATGTCTATTAATATGTCAGTGTTATTTTCACCATTCTTAGAGTTTATAGTGTTTTCTGTTTCTTTTTTGGTGTTGAATTTGTTTTTACATTTAGCTAAGGTTCTAATGACGATTTGTTTAGGGAAATTACTTTTGTTTATAAATGTCTCGGATATTGTTTCTAGTTCGTGTTGTAGATTTATGTCACTGCATATATTAAATGCTATGTTGTAAATACGTGATAATGTGCCGATTTTTTGTTGTGTGGAGTGGGTTGAATCCCACTTTATATAGTTGCTGTTATTACATGGCTTGTGATAGATTTTGGTGTTGAAACTATTAGTGTTTCTTTCTATTGCTATGTTCATGTAATTTAAAACTTGGTTTTCATTTTCTTCTTCGTAAGTGAATTTGATGTTATCATGGATGTTGTTTATGTGTTGTAGAAATGATTGTTGATGGTCGTTATTTTTGAAGCTACAAAATACATCATTGACATATTGAAACCAGTATGTGGGAGGGTTTAGAGCTGCATTGATGGCCAGACTTTCTATTTTGGAAATGAACAATTTGCACAATCCAGGCAATAAGGGGCTTCCCATCAATTTGTTCATATATTTTACCTTGACAGGTAAAACATATTTTTAATGTAAAGTGAAAGAAAGTTTTCAAAATTCAGGTTGTAAAGTAATATTTAAGACTTTTTTGATAATTCTAGAGCTAGGTTAGTTGCTTCCTCTATTGGTATCATAGTATGCATGGAGACCACATCAAAACTGTACATTTTGCGGTGATTGTTTAGGTTTTAAGATTTTTTTTTTTAATTTAGAACACTATCGATTTTGTAATTGTTGTTGTTGTGTAATAGTTTGATGAGAAAATCTAAAAATCGTGCAAGCTCATGATTATAACTGGCATAAGTAGAAAGTATAGGGTGGATGTCAATTGCATTTTTATGAATTTTTGGAGCACCAAACAAACAAGTGGTACATACATTGGTTACTCTTAAGATGTTGTTCATGTCTTCGATTATATCATTGTTCTTTTTTAACTTTAAAAGTAGGCTATTCAGTTGTTTTCCATAACATTCATTAAGGTTTGTGGTTAGTTCTCTAAATTTTGTTGAATCATTTAGATGTTCCATTAAGTTGTTGTAATCTTCTGTTTCTATAATTACAGTTTTTCCACCTTTATCAGCCTTTACAATAATAATTTGTGGGTTATTTCTTAGTTCTTTAAGGCTGATATTTGGCGTTTCGTGATATTTTGTTTATTTTTATGGTTTTTACGTAAATACCCTTGAATGAAATTTCTTGAGTGAAATCATATAGGTTTTGGTTGTCTTTGGGTATTTTAGGGAACCACATACTGTTAATATTTTTTTTCTTTTTTGCCTTGAAATATCTTTGTGCTCTTATCATCCGTTTTCATTTCTTGATGATCGATATCTGTTTCATTAACTTCAGTGGATGTGTGACTTTTATTTGTTGTATTAGTTCTTTGTTTATCTTTGACTGATTGTTGCACTAATCTTCTAGTTAAATCTTCTATTCCAGTTTTGATTCCTAAGGCTTGAACATTTTTTTTTGTCATTGCATATTTTAGGCTATTGTTTAAAATTCCTTCTTGCATTGGTGTTAGGGTTGTTTTTGATAAATTAACTGTATTAGTGGCTTTGTTTTTATTTTGTCGTTTTTATAGTCTATCTGATTCGTTTCTTTGATAAATTCAGATATTTTTTTAGTATGTCTAGTTTCAATTTTGTCTCGGTTGATGACTCCAAAGAGCAAACGTGAGTCATTCGACGTAGTTTTGGAGGTCAGAAGGTCGCGTAGTCGAATCTTCTTTTCTCAGGTTGTTGATGTCTCTGTATTTGTGTCTTATTGTTGCGTTTTGGATTTTCTTTTCTGCATTTTCGATGATGACTTGAATTTTTGGATTTTGTGTTTGATTGTTTAAGTCTATAAACTTAGGCATAACTTCTTCATATTTGCATCTCTTGAGAAATTTAAGGCTACAGATGATTTTTTTCTAACTTTACCTAGTTTTTTTTTTTGTGTGTGTGTGTTTTGGTGAATAGATCTTTTATTGTTATGCCATATTTTATTGTAAAATTTGTTGTTAAAGACATTTTATTTGAGACGGAAATCTTTTGAAGTTCAGCTTTTATATTGTAGGATCACTTTCAGTGGTAGACATTATATGGTAGGTTTCACAGGGTTATTGTTCTAGGAGAAGATTTCGAATCATGAGAAACATACTTTATTGTCTTTATGATATCCGAGGAGTTAGATTTGTTTGTGAATACAGTAAGATGATAGATATTATGTTGATATCATACCTGTGCATTTCTTGTATTGCCTTCTTTTTTTTTGTGAAATTAATGCTGTTGAAGCACAAATGTTTAGGCACGGCGAACGTGATACTGTGGTTTAAATTGGTTTGGCCTAGGCCAATAATAACATTAGGTCGTGTTTGTTCGAAAACCGAGCACAAAAATCAAAGACCATCTAAAGAAGGCCTATTTAGATAACTTCAATGACGGAAGCATCTACATATATCAATTCAATAGATGCGACAGGTCTTATATTAGGATTAAAGAACATAACAATCACACGTTTATGAACACAGCATAACAAATCAACATCCAATTAATAACAATAACTTTAAAATATGTAAAGAAAACAATATCAATAGAAGAAAAATTAAAGAAGCGTTAATTATCCGCGATTTAAAACCTAATTTATATCAAAATACAGGTGTCTCTTTATATCTATTCTAAATTGGAACAAATGCTTGAGTAATTACTAATACTTAACACTATATCATAAATTTACCTGATGATGACCACACAAGTGGTCAAAACGTTGTAATAAATTTTCTAAAAATAAAGTAATCCACTCAACAGCTATCCTCAAAGTTTTATTATTTAAATTAAAAGTGGATTTCCCTCTCCTTTCAACAGTAATTCTCCAGTGTTTGTTGGTCTAGGTTACTTCAAATAGCTTTTTCTTTAGTGCTCAATAATGCAGGGTACATTAGATAGATTCTACTTTAGTGTTCAGTAATCCAGGGTACATTAGATAGCTTCTTCTTCAGTGTTTGTTGGTCTAGGTTACTTCAAATAGCTTTTTCTTTAGTGTTCAATAATGCAGGGTACATTAGATGGATTCAGTTTTTGATTATTTGGGATACATCAGTTAGTTTCATCTACAGTGTTTAGCAATCCAGTATATTTCATATTACTTCTCCAGTGTTTGATGATCTAATATACATCACCTAATTTCACTATTATATTTGATGATTCCTTATACATTGGATAATCAAGAGTGTCAGTAACAGAATAATCAGTATTTAAGAATGCAGTAAACATATAGTTGTGCAATGTTTAGTGTTTGTTAACCCAGGGTTCATCATCTAATGTTTCCTTCATTACTTGATACATTGCATCACCTTTCCTTTAGTGTTCGATAATCCAAGATGCATCTTTGGTATTTAATAGTTTAAGGTATAGTATTTATATTACATTGTTTTTAGCAGTCCAAAATATATATTGTCTTGTGTTAATTTTTGTGCAAAACAAGTTATTTCTTCTTCACTAGTGTTCACTCATCAAAAGTAGATAAAGAATCTGTCACTCTAATACTAGAGAATATGTTTTTGTCAAATAATTTTTCTCTTTTTAAAATTATTTGTTTTAAATCATATACAAAACTTTGTGTTCAATAATATTTATATGTTTGGTTTTTGTTATTCATGTGATATTATGTTGTTCTGTACTTTGTTTGCTATTGTATTGTATTGGCTTGCTTACCTAGAACTACAGTGTCCCTAAACTAACATGTAAATTCAGATGGCTATAAGAGAAATACATTATTAATAACATGTTGCACATCTGTTTAGACCTTATAATATTTCAATCGATTCTAACTGACATATAAAGATTAGTTTCATGAAGTTTATTATGACTGATTTTGTGTAATACATATATTCAGTCTACTTTTTGATTTGGTGCATTCCTATTTTTGATTACAGGAAATAACAGTAAATTATCTTTTCCTAAACATGTTGAATTAATATAATGCTTCATAGCGGAATGTAAACAGAATTATTAACATTTCCATACAGAAGGACTTATTTTTTAGTATATTTTATGTTTTTGTGAGCTAGCATTGGTGGATACTTCTTGTAGTAATTATTTGACTACATGTACATGCAAGGTTTAATAAAATATTGTAAAATTTGAAGCTTTGTGGATTTTTTTTATGCTAAAACAAAGGTTATGTTACACAGCTTCTGATTGGATATTACTGAGAAGAACTACTCTTACATAAAACAATAAAAAAGTCCATTGATGGTTCAAAGGCTCACAGAAAGAAAAGTGTGGTAAACAAATTGAAAATCAAACATCCTTCTCCTAGTCTACTAGCAAGTAAGTAATTGATAAGGAATAAAGTCAGTAATTTCATTTTTAATTGTAGGCCCTTTTTTCCAATCAGTGATTCTCTTTGGGCTAGTAAAATTCTCTCAACTAGCATATAATTTAGAAAATATTTTAAGTACCCCATTAATATGAAAAGTTCTTATTAATTCATTGTATGCTTTATTTTGTTTAATAGATATTCTGGAGAATTATCTCTCTTATTTTCATAATATTAATTTAAATAGCATTTTTTACTCTTTTTTTATTTTCAAAATTTGGTGGTGTTGATATAATAATATTCTATGTAAACAGTAAATATAATTAGATTTAGATTTCAGGAGTGGAGAGTGAATACTTTAAGGTTTTTGTTGTGTTGCATGTAAGCATGATTAGAAAATCTCTATTATCATGTTGTACTACAATGTTTTTGTTATGCTACTGCAGCCATACTGGTTTGTTATAAAAAAAAATATCTTTAATAGGATTTCTACTGGTAGCTGTACTATTATTTATTTTGTTACTGCTTCAGACAAAATAATCATACCATATAACAATTTGGAAATGGCTAACCACCTGTAGAAATATTAAGGTTCTGAATGCACTCATGTTATGATTCATTTTTTGTGTAATGAATACATATTACATAATCCTTGACTTTATGAAGGCAAAAGCATTTGCATATACTTTTGGGTAAACAGTTTTATCAGAGAGTCTGCTTATACATATATCTCCCATTGGTTGACAATAATAATAATAACTATGTTAGTGATATTCCTAGAAAAATGGACTTGGTGTGGCTTATGACTCACAGGTTAGTTAGCTGAAATGTGAATCTGAAGGTCCATTCCATGAACTTGCACTCTGTACTTTGGGATCATGATGCATTTCAAGAAAGATGATCAAATTCCATTCTTCATTTAGAGTAGCTCAAGAGTTGATGGTGGGTGCTGTTGACTAGCTGCCTTCCCTCTAATCTAGTTCAAGATTATGGATGACTTACACATACACAGTCCACACGTATCTTTGTGCAAATATCCAAAATACAAGAGGAACACGTGCACACACACACACAAAAAAAAACTGGTAAAGATGCATCAACTGTTAAATGGATGTCTAACTTTGTTGAAAAGTGGGGGACAAAATAACATGAAAAACTTTATTTTAAATCATTGTTAAAAAGCTCTGATAAGTAAAGGAAGCATAGTTTTAGTGTTAAGTCGCAAAGAACAGTAAGTACTGTATAAACAGCAGTTCAAAATACTTGCCATGTCAAAAGCACTGTCATTATCTTGCAGGTGCAAACATTTAATCATGTGCTTGATCATTTTGTCAGTTTAACATAGTTGTTAATAATAATAAATACATATGTACAATAAATGAAAAAGTATGTGTTGGGGGATAGCTTGACCCTCTTGTAATCAGATGGAGAGCAGGTGGCTCTTCTACCCATGTGCAAAGTGTCTATGATCTGTTATATCTTGACACTAAACTTTGTGAGCCTATCTAAGTATATATATATATATAGTCATGCCACTGTGTTGTCAGGTTATAATATTAATAGAACATTGGATATTGTAATGTTTGTTTAATACAGTTTTGACATGAAGATATTGCATATCCCACTTTATATGTTTGATAAATTAAAACTTTGAAATTTCTTATAAGTTAAAATTCTGAGCCTTGTCTAAGGTCATGCTAATTCAATTTTAATTGTTACTCACTATGGCTTGAAGTGATCAAGAATGTTATCTGGTATTTTATCCATCATCTACCTGTGTGAGGTTAATTTACAGCTGAAACATGGAGTACATATTCTTGTGATCCAATTTTGTGATTAGTCAGTGATGAGAAGAATGCAGATTGTGAGAATAACTTTGTGACAGATTTATTTCTACCTTGGAGTTTAGACAGGCAGTGAATTCTTACCAATGTCTTTCTTAGTTCATCTTCAGAACTAGTGTTCCAAATGCCATTTTCTATGCTTAATTCTTGATTTTTACACCATCAGACCTAGTTTACTTATAGATAAAATTTTATTTCAATCAAAATACATTTTAATTGATATTCAAATCTTATTTTACGAAAAATTTGCTAAAACACAGTTTAATTCAATTGGTATAAAATTTAAGACTATTTTATGCAGAAGGCATATGAGGTTAATATAATGTTTCACCTATCATCACTGTTAATGATGCATGATCAGATTTAGAGGAATACAACACTGCATGGTAAAATTACAGTTAATCTTATCAAAGATGATACCATAAGTTAGAAAAAAGAAAATATTCCTAGATTAATTATCACTAGAAAAAAAAAAAATTACCATGGCTCCTTCATGGTATATCAGTACAACTGTAATGTCAACAATATCTAAAACACAACTGTACCATGTTAAAACCTTTTTTATTCATAAGCAAACTGCATAATTATGTTTATAGTTTTCCTGAATTTTCAATTCATAATGTAAAAATGTTTAAACAGCAATTCACTTAATTTCCATTCTGGCTTGCAATTAATTTTCAAAGAATATTAACCACAACTGGTTGGAAAAGTTGTTGGTAATTACATTATGCCATCACAACTAACAATATGAACTATAAATCTGTAGAGTTGATGTTATATGAGGTTTTTACAAAATAAATTTATTTCATTAAACTACTTAAGACATACATCATAAATCTTTATTATTACTATTAAGCTAGAAAATCATTATCTCATGATTATAATTTTTTTTATTCACAGAGAGCCACATATTATTTTGTAATATTGGGTATTAACTATGAGAGTTTAATATAGGCTAAAAAACTGTAATCAAAAGCCCTGATGTTGGTAGCTGTATTACCAAAACTAGTCAGCTGAAACAATTAAGAAAGAGTTTATCTTTCACTGTGTGAAACAAATGTTGGTTTTGTTTTTTACTCTATATATATATATGTCTGATATCTAAAATCTGAATGGGGTCTATTTTAGGTGGTTTAAAATAAGTTAAACGTGTGAAAATCACCATGCTTTCAAATGAAACTATTAAAATCAAACTATCAATTTAAAGTGGAGATTTTTTTAAGTATAACAGATTCACACCTGTAGCACATTTAATCTTTGTGGAATTAAAAGTTTATTACAAAATATTTTTTTAATCTCTAGTAGTATGCAGTTTATTCTTTTACTAAATAATATCTGAGGCATGCAGCAACTATTTGAGGAATTTATTTAAATCTTAGTTAATTGTGTGAGAGATCAAACTGAAACTAAAATCTGGATTCTATTAACATTACCTTTAATTGATATAGTTTTATATACATAGTAATGCTTTATGTATTTAAAAATGCATCCTAAGAAGTAACATCTCATCAACCCAATTATTAAACAGTTGCCATGAATGTTTTAAAACTATACTTATTTTTGAGTAACATTTAATTATTTTGTTTAATAAGTGTTTCTCCTGTAGTATGTTTTTTACAGAATTTTACCCTAACCATAAATAGCATATTATGAGCTGTAACTTGTAATAAATAGTTGGTTTTGAATAAGGTACAGAGAAAATTAGCTTGAACTTCAAGGTTTTTTAGATGCAGCAGAAACACTTTATTTAAATATAAATAAATATTAAAAAAAGTTTTAAACATGGTTTATATATAAAATACAAGAAAATGTATCAAACTTGGCTTAATGATAATAAGGCACCAATGTCTTTCAACATATGTTATAGTTAATGGGATTATTAATTTAAAACTACTACGGTGGTGTGGTTAACAAAAAAAATAACGTTTTTTAAAGATTAGTTTACTTAGTGAATATTATATATATTATAATTAAAACTCAGTATGAGTTTTTAATTTGTTGAGTTCCTAATAAATGCATTTACCATTATACAACTTTTTGCTTACAAATGTCTTAAAAATCCACTTAAAATATGTTTTAGCTGTGTAGTCTTGCTGATCAGTAGAATTAATCATACACTGTTTTGCTAACTTTAAAATGTCTAAAACATGATTCATTCACTCTATGCAACTGTACAAAGTCAATAGTTCCAGCCCATAGCATTCAAAGAATAAAGTTAATAAACCTCAGGAAAGAATGTATAACTAAATTGTTCATATATTTTGAAATTTATAATAAATGTTCTTGTTTATTTTATAAACAGCAATAATTATTTAAGTTTAATTACTCCAAATTATTTATTTAAGTATACTTCTTGGTGTGGTGATTAACAAAGTTATAGTGTACTTCTTTCCTGAAGTTTGATTTGGTTTGTTTTGAATTTTACGCAAAACTACACGAGGGCGATCTGCACTAGTCATCTAGAGAGAAGGCAGCTAGTCATCACCACCCACTGCCAACTCTTGGGCTACTCTTTTACCAATGAATAGTGGGATTAACTGTCACATTATAATGCCCCCACGGCTGAAAGGGCGAGCATGTTTGGTGTGATGGGGATTCAAACCCATGACCCTCAGATTGCAAGTTGAGCGCCTTAACCACCTGGCCATGCCAAATCTCTTTCCTGAAGTATCAACTACATCCTTGATGACACAGGTAGAATGGAGGTTACAAACAAAAAATTCCGATACACATATACTCAGAGCAACTTTTTTTTTTTAAGTTACATATAAATAACCACAAACAATATAACATAACTTAGTGATGCAGTATATAACAATCCTATATTAAACTTCAAGATGAAAAATTTTTTAAATCAACCAGTTCTCACTCACAAACACTTTTCAACTTTCTCACTGGATTACAAGAAAACATGGTATATAATTCTATCTTTCTTTTTTTTTATGCTATGGACAGTTTATTTCTTGATTTGAGACCATTATTTCTGTACAAATGCCATTAAGTGGTTTTGGTCCTTAATTTATAGCTTCACAGTTTATCTTGACCACATGCTTTTACTTCTAAATTAAGTATCATAGCCAAGAAGTGATTGAAAAAAGATAAAGAAAATAAAGCTGGACCACTTCATATCACAAAAATGTCCTTAAACAGCAAAATCCCACATTAAAGTAGGAGTCTTGAAATTTTTATCATCTGCAGATAACAGTTCAAAAGGGTCATAAGAAGTCTTCATGTTAGATAAAAGTGGGTCATGGTTATTAGAGATACTATAGTTGGGTTGAGTGTTGCTCACTTTTGTTTCACTAGTAGAAGGAATCGTCAAACTTGTGGGAAGCATCATGGCATCCAGCCAATCTGTGAGTTCAAAGTCCATTTCTGGGTTATGAAATTCTACAGCATCAGTAGGAGTTGGAGTTTTTATGAAGTGCCTTCTTGTAACAGGCTGGTTCATAATTTGGTTTGATTGCTGGTTATAAGTACTGCTGTGATCCATCTTCTGCTTCTCACTAATACCCAACACTTCAAGTTCACTTCCTTCAAAGTCATCTAAGTCCAAGTGCTTATCAAAGTCTAGAATTATAGGGGTATTGTGGCCTATCTCATTCAGAACAGTAGATGTTGGGCTCATGGCTAAACTTGCTGGCACAAAAGGAGCTAGACTGGAATCAGAAGCAACAAGAGAAGATGGGACAGCTTGGTAAGGGGACTGAGGCATTTGCACAGAAGGAGCTGGGCTAGAACTGGAGGTAGCAAATGGAGATGGGACAGTTAGATGAGAAGGTTTGGAAACTGGCACAGAGTGAGCTGGTCTGGAATCAAAATCAACAAGAGGAGGTGAGACAGAAGACTGCACCATAAGAGTTTCATGAGTTGGCAGAGATGAAGGTGTAGATGGTGTTATGAGTGGTGATGTAGATGTTGCTGATGTAACCACTGGTAATGCTGTTTGCCATGACTTAATTACATCTAGAGGTTCAGGAGTTGGAGTAGGTGGTTCCTGAGCAGCACTAGGTGGCAGTTCTAAATGAGTAAAAACTACAATTTAAATCTGGTATTTTTAAGAACTGACTGTTTTTTCTCTGTAAATAATGATGTGCATTTAATACACAGATAATAAATAAATATATATATATAGAGAGAGATTTTTTTTTCTTTTTAGACAATGATTTATAATTTAGATGGCATATAGTTTCAACATTATGATGTAACATAACTGGTAAAGCTATATATTTCACCCTTGCAGTTTAGAATATCCTGTAGTCAAATACATTAAGGTGAATTTTTCTAAATTTTCATGCAAGTGTTATGCATGTACTATAATATTCTTTTGAGCTAAAGGTTGTAAACATGTGCTAATCCCTTTATTAAATATACCAATGGCTCAAAATCCATATCACTTGGACCTACATCTATTCCTCCTGAAGATGGAGAAGTCAATTTCAAAGGATGACACATATACTTCTACAAATTAGCATGAGAGGTTTTCTCCCTTATAAATGTTATTTGGAATAGTCAGTGAGGTATTCAGCATTGGATTTTGGCATGCTGCAATTTTAATGTTTCTGCCTGAATTAAGACAGTAAATCAGAAATAGATTCCTATACACAACAATTGTGAATAAAAACTTTGTCTTGTTTTCCATGTATTTATGTATTTCTTTCCTTTGCTGCCTGTTTCAATTACTCTATGAATAACATTTCTGGAATTTGAAGTTTGTAGATATTTTAAAATTTTATATGCTGGATATCAATTTACCTAAATACCACAAAAGCAAGAACCATTTTTTTGTTAATTTTTTTACATGTTTTTGACATAGAATTTTTGCATGTTTCACTGACTCTTCTGGGGATTCCTTTAAAACTACAATAAATAAAGAAAAGGTGGTCATTAAATGTGACTTTGGTACTTCTTGAATGGTTACATACCTCCATTTTTTATCAAGATCTCCAAGACATCATCAACTACTTGACTTTTGACAGACTTGTGATCAAAATGATAGTCATTGGGATTATTCATCAAAGACAAATAGGACTGCTAAAAAATTTTAGAAATAATACATTTTGTTTATTAATCTGGTTTTTAATTTATACACAGAAATCATCTTTTCTAAGATTTTGTTTTTAAATAAAACAAAAATGTCTGAGGTTTTATCAACTAAAATGTTATATTTTGTGATGTACGCCCTACGAAAGTCAAATGTTGAACATCACAAAAATATATATGTAAAAAGTTCAGTTCTACAGTGATAGCCCAGGATCATTAAATCTTAATCAGTATGTTGAGAAACTCCTAAAAGGGCTTGAACTCCAACCTCTTAACTCACATTAGTATTGTGAAACCAAATTATACAATTCAAGACTTAATCAATTTTCATCTTGAATGTCAGTTCCAAAAATAAATTTGATAATTATTAGTTGTTATCACCGATTGCATGATTAATTGTTATACCTAAATACAATTGATTACATGTACAAATGATGCTATTCAACAAATTTAAGCCAAAGTTAATAGTAATGTCATATTTTATATTCTTATAAGTTAGGGTTTATACCTGTGATAAGCAATAGTATTATATTTCCTGTGTAAACTCCATGACTACCCTATTCACACCTTAAATAAGCTTGGAATGTAAATAATGTTACAAGGGAACAGTTAAGCTAACTAATTTTTTCTTTAAAGAACATGTATATATATAATTTATTAAACATTGAGATATTTCGTTTTAATTCAGTTTTTACCAGCTTTGACTTATTCAACTGTTTTGTGGCTTCATCACAGTCTGGAGGAGACCATTTGATCAGGAACTGTGGATCTCCTTCGGTCTTGGTTGGGTCAGACTTGATAGTCATTATGGTGCTAATGTTGAATGATAAAAAATGCTTAAAGTACATCTCAAACACTGGACCATACACGAGATAAGTGTGTCCTCATTAATAACTATCACATTTAAGAAACTTAAATATCTCATGAGCTAAAGAAGATGATCTTTACAGTAAATTCATCCTCAGTTAGTGAACTTACCAGCACTGAGTTCACTAACTGAATATGAAGATCACCATTAAATTTAATAGATTTAGGAATTTTGTTGCATTCCTTTGTTTGTATTTATAGTTTTTCTCTAGAAAATTTTAATCAATAAATTTTAAAGATTACTTCAATTAAATAATGACTTTTATTTGGAAACAACAGATAACCAAATTGGCTGGAAGATACTGTTAAGAGCTGTCCACCTTAACTAGATTTTGTTGGTTATGCCAAAAGGCCATTCATTGGTTTTTACTTTTTTCTAAGTATTTAAAAGCACTTAAGCTGTTTGGGGAAAGAAAGACGAAACTCAGTAATACCAAAAATTCATATAAATGCAGATAAGATTATTTATTTGAAGATTCTAATATTACTGTTATTTTTTGTGTACATATCATGCACGTATGCAGGGGCGGGCAAACCCCTTACTTTTGTGATTAAGTATTAACATTGTTTGGCTTGAAATAGTCACATGACTCCAAAGCCCATAGCATTAGGATGTTGATTGTGCTTCACACAATATGTGTTGGCTTTTAATCTCACAAATTAGAACCCCCTTTCAAACATTCTGCATACAGGCCAGCGTACATAATTTCTTCTCTGGTTATTCAAGTCAGCTCCTCTTTTTAAATTATTATATCACTTATTTTCTTTTAGTACTAATAGAAATACAAGAGGCTAGTAAGCTTAGCATTTTTTTAGCTAAAAAATGTTCACAGGAAATCTTTCCATTTTTTTTAATTCAGACTACTCATCTTTGAATGTAAGTATATTTCATTTAATACTCATTTCTGAATGGAAACATACGTACATAAATGCAGTGTCATAAAGTTTGTTCTGAAGTGTGCTATGTCAACTACTTCTTATTTGGAACATGAATAAGTTAACATTTTTAATCACAGTAAAGCCACTTCAAAATTAATTTTACATTGATATTTAAAGTTTCCTAATATATACCTTGACAATCCAATTTCTGCATTTTTCAGCAAGCAGAATTGAGTACAGAAGTGCCTTACAATCTAAGCTAAGGGTTAAACCACTAACACTTTCTTAACAACTCAAATCACTACATCCTTTCCGTCACCTAAAAAACATCTTGGGTCTTATCTCAGGGAAAATGTGGGATTATCATTAATTGGACATCCCAACTGAACCTGAATCTAGTAGCAGTTAACCCACTAGCAGTTGCTAATAAGTTACTTTATAACAACTCAAGCTACCACATGCTGACCTCAGTAATACTCAGAAGTTAATGCTATATAAATATCAACAACACCAGTGAAGAAGAAAATCACATTTCTACAGGTTTGATTTCTGATCAGAAAAGTGAAAAATTTTCATAGAAAAACTGTAGTGACAGAATCTGTCAGTAAAATGTTAATATTAACTTTTGATAGAAAGTTCTTAAATGTTGTTGAAAAAAAGGTTTAATAAATTTTTTTATCTAAATCTTGAAGTTAATCCACATAAATGTAAATATTTCTCTTCATATATCATACACGCGTACATTATAGTAAAATATTTACAATTGTAGTGTAGCTAGAGGGTCACCTATAACGTTTAGGGTGACATGATGTCCCAGTTTTTTAGTAGTTTTTTCTCGGGACACACAAATATTCCAGTTTTATGATAAAGGCATGAAACTGTCACTCACATTGAATCACGAATGTGTCAAGCCTACTTGACTTGCTTGTTGTTGTAATACATACCCTCTTACTGCCAAACTCTCTTGAAATTTCCATCTGCATGTGACGAGAAACCCAGGTGTGTGCATGATTTTGAATTAGTAGTAATACTGTAGTAGATTTAAAGCAGTTGGTGGATGACATCAGAGACAGTTCTCTAAAATATTTTTATTACTGAAAGTGTTTAACTTATCATACTGCCAAAATGAAAGTGTATTGTCTCAGATACTGTAAAAGCAGACTTCCATTTTTTAAAGGCATGTGAATTCGATAACACAGTTGAGTGTACTATTTGCAAAGCTCTTTGAATTATGAATCACACTGCCAAGAAATTACCCAAGGACCATTTTGAAATTATGGACAAGGGCTGGACTGTCCCGGTTTTTTGGTTTGGAAATCTGTTCACCCTAGTCATGTTTTATAGGTTGAGAAATAAATAAAATGAAAATATTTATATAAACCTATCTTAGATAGTTTAAACACAATATCAGTATTATAAGAATCTATTATTTAAAGCATTACCTTCTTAAAAGTTAAATAAAGTACAAAACATACTGTATAAAAGCTTTCAAAATATTTGATCTTAAACATCTTTTGCTATTTGGTTCTTGGTGAAACCTATCTAAAATCTAAACGTTATTTGTTTATGATGTTTTAAGGTAATTTTGTATTTAAATATTTACTGAATAATTCGATTATCAGTGACAGGAAACCAAGCTGCTTTTATATGCCAGGGCAAGAAAACCTTATTAGACGTTGGTATGATTGTTAGGTGCTAAAAATGAGAAATGCATAGTTCAGAAGTCAAAACAGTATGAACAAAAAAATTATTAGTTTACCACAGAAAATTAAACTATTTCTGTGCTTTTCCATCAATTATTTTGTGTTTAAAAGATGAATGAGGAATTCTAATGATGCCTGAAATTGAGATTATATTATTTATAGCTACAAGCAAAAACATGTACTTTAGGGACACTAATTTTGGAGAGTTTTATTTGTATATTTATTTTTCAGTGTTTCAATTTTTGTCAAATCTTGTGTTTATTTAGACTTATTTGTATCTGTCACATGGTTTTCATTAGCAGTAACTCATTACCATGTCATAGGGCAGATTAAAAGGTTGGTTGTCAATGTTAAAACAATAAAAAAAGTGTATCTCATTTGGACCAGTCAGTATATGTAACAGATTATGAGAACTCATAACCATGATCAGTGGTTATACTAAAATAATTATGCTGCAGTTTTATAATTATCAGAAGCTCTTAAAATTTTGTGTTGAAGTTCTGCCAAGAAATTTGTATTCACTGGCATTTTCAATAATTTCAAGCTTTTATTTTTTTTGCTTTTCTGTTCTAGTGTGGTATGTCTAGGATTAACCTATGACAAAATTACATAATTTTCACGATAAATGCTTGTTTGACGACGTAGTATACAGAAGGACAATTGTGATTTGTTGGAAATGGAATGAAAGAGACAAGACATAGTGTGAAATTGAAATGAAAACACAGTTTATTTATAGAAGAAGATTTAAGAAACTCTGGCTGTGTTGGACTGTTGTGCTAAGTTAAAAAAAATGGAGAAAAAGGTAGAAGTAAAAATAAATTGTATTGGATTAAAAGAAAAACTGCATTTGATTATATAAATATGCAAACAATAGCTTTACTTTTATATTGTTACGTCTCCATTCGTTCGTTAATTTTCCGTAAAAATTCTTACAGAAGAAACTTTATCGATATAAATCCTTTCTTAAATAAAACTGGTTTATTATTTCTGAATACAATTTTGCGATACACTTTATTTCAACAGTTGCTCTATAACAAACGCTATAATTCACAACGAATGTCTCACGTGCTCAACAATATTCTCTCTGTCCGCAGTTCAATTACTCATTACCTCGCGTTCAGTTCTTACTGATTTATATATACAAGACTACGACTTATCTTGTAGGTTCTCGACAATTTAGGAAGGGACGTGAACGTTCGAGAAGGACGTGGCGTGATACTTGTCACGTGACCTCCGTTGTCGCAATAATATGAATTAAAAATGAAAGATGTACGATTAACAGTGGATGAGACTTTAACAGCAAGTTCTGACTCTGTTTGAAAATTTCAAATGTGAAAGTGATACTGATCAATCAGATAATTGGACACAAATATCTGAAAATATCTCTGCTCCTTGTAAAAACTGTAGAGCAATCCCTCACACACAAGATAAAAAGAGGCACAATCCAACTATCCCATGAAAAAGTAAATAGTTTCTATGATAGAATTCTGCTACAAAAAGCAGCATCTTGGGTTAAATTTAGGATATGACTTTGACTAAATTTACTATGTTCCATATTAGAACTTCTGATATGGTACTTACCTCCCCCTCACAAGAATAGCTATTCTCGTTCAGTGGTGCCCTCTATATGCGAACATTTTCTTTATACAAGCCTTGTGCTCCCCCCTTGTTGGAATTAACACATTCCAACGTGTCTCTTATGCAAATCATCATGCATCATTTATTAACCAATAGTAGCATAGTATGCTCACGTGACTCCTTCTACACTCCTCTACTTTCACTTCTCATTTGGCAGCTTTTGAGTGCAGACATATTCTTTTGTGCTTCGCGCTTCCTGTGTAACACATCTTGATTTTCGTTTGAAGTGGTTCTATTTTCCTCCTCCCGAGTTTACCGTTCCTGCCAGTTCCAGCCTGATGATGCATCTAGGCCTTCCTTGGTTTTCACGGATTTTGTATCTCAGGTTTGTGATGTTTTGTCTCTTCCCCTATTTCTTATTCTCCTCATCCTTCTTTGTTGCATGAGCATTCTTCTCAAACATTTTTGGTATTTTCTTCCTCTCCTCATATTAGGGTCCATGCAGATCACTTTCTTTCCCAGTTAGGTGAAGGGATCAATATGCCATGCCCCCTGAAAGCCTCTGATCAGTACGCCCTTACTTTCCATTGGGCAGAATATGTTTTTGGATCACCATTTTTGGGGTTTCTTATTACCTCTTTGGGGGTGGCTCTTGAATCTAATGTTAGTCTCACACATGCCCAATATTCTCGCCTTTGTCTTACACTTACTACCCTTTTCCGGTATGTGTCCTCTATGAATCTCCTCTCTGAGGCTCTCCACAGACATCCAGAGGGATTTTCTGCTGATACCCTTCACCTTCCCTCTTCCACTTTGGCCCATATTTCATCCTCGACTCTGTAGTTACATACGTGGTTTCTTTGTTTTTGAGATCTTATCGGAAGGGGCTCCATTTTGGCTCGTGATAATTTACCCTCCACTTATCTCAGGAATTTATATCTTGCTCCTTTTCTTCAACATCATGTCTTTGACACTGTCCCTGATGATATCGAACAGCAGGTAACATTCGCCAGACAATAAACTACCCTTTCACCTTTGTGGCCCATTTGTTTCGACCAGTCTCCCATGCCACATATTCCCATTTCCCAACCTTCGCCCTCCCACTATGGAGTCCTTTCTCACCCTAAGATGGGCGTTTTTCCCAGGATTGTAGATGACAAAAATGGATATTTCCGATGCCTATCTCCAAATCCCGATTGCCCTCCAATCCCGTCTTTATCTTCAGTTTGTTCATTTCAGGGTGGTTTACCAATTTTGGGCTCTCTCCTTTGGACTAGCCTCGGCTCCATACATCTTTTGATGCATCATTCGGGCCTTTGCTCGTAATATTCATATGTAGAAGTTGACCAATCACACTCATCAACTCCTTTCTGTGGCAGCTCGAATGGTCTGGTTGATAAAATTGGAGAAGTCAGTCCTTCAACCTACCCAATGCTTAGTGCATTTGGGGATCTTATTCAACATCAACATCAGTCGAGCTCTCCCTTCTCCTTTATGCCTTAGTTCTATGGAACTTTTAGTTCACTGAGCCCTCTCAGCTTGGTCACTTAATGCTCAAAAGTTTCTATTGCTTTTGGGGATGTGGTCTTCCATGACTGCATTGGTCCCCCTCGGTCGTGTCCATATGAGATTTCTGCAGTGGACATTTCACAAATGATGGAACCTTGCACAGGATCCTCTTTCACCACCATTTCCCTTCCTCCTTCCCTAAGAGTCCATTTGCTGTGGTGGCTCAACAAAGCCCATGTGTCAGTGGGTGTGCCATTTCCTCCTTCATGTCTGGATATCTATCTGTTCATGGTTGCTTCCCTTCAGAGATGGGGGCTTGGGTCAATCGCCATGAAGCTTCAGGCCATTGGTTCTCGAACTTCTGGTGGTTCATTGGGCATTATCTCACTTCCTTTCTCTTGCCCGTCAATATCTGGTGATGGTTCATTCCAACAACTCTATGGTAGTGGCTCATATCCACCACCAAGGGGGTACTTGGTCTAGAGATCTTTGTTTCCAGACCATGGATCTTCTATACTGGGCCCAGACACACCACATTCCTCTTCTTGTATGTCATGCTGCAGTGGAGCCTTGGAAATCAGGGTTGTACTGGCCAATGGGGTGCCATCAGGAGGACCCGGCAAGGAGTGGAGTGTACCAGAGAAATCACCCAATGAAGCAAATAGATGGGAGGGTACACATAAAGGTAGTTGTGAGAGCAATCCTGGCTGAAGGCATCGACAGCCAGAGCCTGTGGATGTGGGACAGGTAACCAAAAGAGGGGCAACATTTTATTGAGGCCCATTGCAAATGCATCCAATTGTGGAGAACCCCATAGGTAGAAAGGATCTCTGAAAATGAACATATCTAATGATCACTCCATGGGATAGAATTGGTCTGGTCATGAAAGACAATCCACTAACAGATTGAAAGCACTTCTGCTCCTCTCACCACCTGACCCTCTTTCACTGTTTCCCTTTCTTCTGCATCAACCTCAATCCCCCACTCCCCATCCTGTATCTTTATGCCTGGCTTTTGTCCAGTCATTGGCAAGGAGATCTGGCTTCACATGTCAAGTTGCCTCCGTGTAGCTACTTCCATTTGTCCATCTTCCAGGGAAGTTTACTAGTGCAAGTGGAAGGTCTTAGGCTGTTGATCTATTGGCAGGGGATTTCCTGCCACCAAGGCTATACTGGCTTGGGTGGCAGAATTTCTCATCTGGCCCTTCATCCATGGATCTCCAGTCTCTTCAATTTCTGGATATAGGGCAGCCTTTTCACATACCTTCCATTTCTCCAGATACTGTATGGTTTATACTTCCCCTGTTCTCACTATGCTCATGCATTCCTTTTGGATTCAGAGGCGTTCTCCCCTTCTGGATTGGGACATTAATGTGGTCCTCAATGCCCTGACTCTCCCTCCATTTGAACCACTTTCCTCGTGTTCCTTATTGCATTTGTCCCCTCAGACCTATTTCCTTCTCCTTTTGACATGTGGACATTGTTGATCTGATTTATTTATTTGCTGTTGACGTTTCACCTACCGTTTATCTTCTCCTTTATCATGATCGTTCATTTCTCCCTAAAACTGCAGTGGTTCAAGAAGGTTGTTCTTCCTTTTCTCCTATTTCCCTACCTTCTATCTCCCATCTTTACCCTTGCATGGACCCCAATAGACTGCTATGTCCTGTCAGGGCCCTACAGTGTTATATTGCATGTACAGCTACCCTCTGTGGTACGCACAACCATCTTTTCATTCCCTAACAATCCTCCTCCCTTCGTAATCTTTCCCTTTTTTACCCTTATGAATTGGATCCTCCTTCTGGTCAATTTGGCCTATTCCTCTTTACCTTCTTCCTTCCTTACCTTGTTCCATGTGTCCACCCATCAATTTCATCACCTCAAATTTTCCTTCGCTTCAAATCTTTGTCATCTGTTAAAGCAGATTCTTCAAGCTGGCATGTAGACCATGCCCAGTAAAGCAGAAAGGGATAACTGCCCTTACCTGGCATGCCTTAAGTGAATAACTTGGTATGGTCTGCTTTTCAAAATAGGGTATCCTGGTCACCCATTGCACTGTCTCCAGTGGTAACATTCCTCCGGACTCTCCAATGCATACTCACCTCCCTTCTTTGAGTAGAGTATGCGAGTTCTTGCCACTTTCCAGTTCCAAGCCACTGGGGTGGTTGACCATGGAAGCACCCTCCTGAATGGCTATATTCAATTGAGAGTAGGGCTGTGGTATTCTGCTGCTGTAGGTGCAACATGGCTTCCACAGGAATTGATCCATCCCCTTGCTGGTGGATGTGGCTTCCTGATACTATTTACACTATCACAGGAGTTGATCTGTCACCTTCCTGAAGGATGTGGCCTTCTGATACTATTTACATATTCAACAATATCCACAACCACTGGAGTTGATCTGTTACTTTATAAGCTGATGTGGCCTCCTTATACTATTTACAATACTGTAGAATTGATCCATCACCGAAATGGTCGACATGGCCTCCTACTATTCATTTAAACATACAGTTGAGTTGATCTGTCATACATGGTTGGGAGCCCTCATCCTACCTTTGCATAGAC
>NW_013669159.1:107225-120798 GCF_000517525.1 Limulus polyphemus
GTCACACATGGTTGGGAGCCCTCATCCTACCTTTGCATAGACGTCAGTTCCCAACGATGAGATGTTGACTCCATCTTCTCTATTCTGGATAGCCAGTCCCTGATTGCTGTAGGGTGTTGATTTTTGTGTAGTACTCAGGAATTGGAGTGGATCTCAATCTCCAATTCTTGGGTTGTAGGTGAAGATGGTATGACCCTCATCTCACCCTTGCATGAATGTTGGTACCCTGCAGAGTAGGGTATGTTTTGGATGTAGTTGACTTCCTGAGTACAGTCTGATGCACCCTAGCCACTCTACACCTTGCAATTTCCCTGTTTGTTTTACAAATTATACACAAGAGCGACAAGTATACCTGGCTCAGAAGTGGTGTGGTTCCCCTCCTCTGATCTCCAGATCTCTTTCTCTCATCATCAGGGGTATCCTTCGGATGCTTTTGGGGGTGCTTCTGTTATTCTCTTGCACCAGACTCTCTTTCTTCGGTAGAGGAGTGTAGAGGGAGTCTCGTGCATCACTTGAGCATACTATGCTACTATTGGTTAAAAGACGACACATGGTGATTTGCATGAGAGACATGTTGGAATGTACTAATTCCAATAAGGGGAGAGCACAAGGCTTGTGGCATGTGTAACGAAAATGTTTGCATATAGAGGGCTGCACTGAATGAGAATAGCTAATCTTGTGAGAGGAGGTTAAGTACCTATCAAAAATATATTTTCAGTATAGGAAAAATATAACTTTAGAACAAGTTAAAGACTTTACTTATATGAAATATATACTACAAGAGAGTGAGAAATATGATATTAGCATACCACACTAGCACCTAGTAATCTCTATTATTTTCTTCTATCACATTTTCCTGTCTAGGAGAAAAAATAGTTTGAGTGGATCCTTTAAAATACAGATTGGTTTAATTTATTTTTATTTTGCTTTACTATACCAGTACCTTTTAAAAGTATGAAAGAACTAATTGTTTATAAAATAAAAATGGAAGAAAAGTTCTGCAGCTTAAAACTTAATGTTTGAGAGTAGATCGGATAAATTTAAAGCTATATATATATATATGTATGTATAAAGAGATTTTAACAAATGAATTTTCTTGGTGTGGTGAATAAATATTCTTCAGAAACATTCTTCTATTTAAGCTTTACTTCTTTAACATTAGTAAATTATTAATAAATGATGAAGTACTTAAAATAAAATAATTAAGAAACTTAACACACTTTATAAATTCTATTTTCATTTCTAAAATTATAGGAACAGTCTAAGTGATAAATGCATATGATCCAAGAATGTTCATGCATACCTTTGGTGGGTAACTTCACTAAGTTTAGCAGATGTTGATTCTGAACCACTTATCACTGGAGTGGTAGAAGTAGAACGACAAAAAAGGCTAGACATCACAGTTGGGAATGTTTTTTCTTGTTCCAGGGAGAGTGGAAAACTTACCAATGGCTGCTGAAAAACATTAGTTGTCGAAGTGCTGACATGAGAAGCACTGTGTTTCATTTGAAGATGAGTAGCAAGATTGGTTTTTAATGTTACTGATGCTGAAGTTGATGAAGCATAACTGTTATTATCTGAAACCCCTGTAGATAAACACTTCAGATAATTATTCTAAATCTTAAATACCACCAATGAGTCCAAAAATGATTCATATAAGTAAACATGTATTTGTTAAGGACCTATATATAGTTTCACAACAAAATAAATATAACCTGAATGCCAAAAATGAGCATTCTCCCTTTATATAGTTTTGGTATCATGCATGGAGAAATGTAAACAAGCTCACATTTGTTGAGAAACATTTCTAATTCGTGATAAAATACCATTGAATATTGTATTCTCAAAACATAACTAGGGACAAAATATGCAATTATAACAGCAAAACTGTAAACAAATAAATAACAATTGTTTTTTATTTAATCTAGTAAACTTTTTACCAGCTACACTCAATTTTAATATTTTTAGTTATGTTTTTTCTATCTATTCTTCTTCATTATTCTATTTTTAACCTGTTGTTTGTTTATAAATAGTTTAATACTAAGTGTAAACAAATGGCACATATTAACATTTGGATGGTGAATAATAGTCATATATTTACTTTAAAATGAAAGATATGCAAATATAACAATATCATTGTAGTTATTAGTCAGTCAGGTACTGACCCAATGCAAATATTAAGAAATTATTAAATGTAAACTTTACCATGCTGCTGTTGCTGTATTTTTTGTTGTAAGTGTTTTTGAAGTAACTGTCGTTGGTTTAATTTGGTTTCAATTTCTTCAGGACCAGAGCAAGCTGCTGTAGTGATAACTGGTAAAATCGAATTCATAGTCTCAGAACTTGAATGTGGGTTGATAACTGGTAATTGTGTCACTGAGTTCTGCATGCATAATTGGTCCTGCAAAAAGTTTTGATGTTGTTGAAGTTGTATTTGAGACCTGAAACACAGAAAGATTGTTGTAAAACAAAAATATTCTGCTACATGACATCTTACAATACTTTAGTTTTTGTAATCCACTACTAAAGAACTTTGAAAGACAGAAAATATTCTCTTAATAAATGTTAAGTTCATATAGCATTTAGGATTACTCTAAACATGTCTTAAATACTCCACCTTAGCTTTTGTAAACTATATAAATACCTATTAAATGATTAAATATTCCTTGAGAAGAAACTTAATGGAATTAAAGAAAATAATGACATTCTAGAAGAGCATTTAAAACTATACTGAAATTCATTCTTTGGTACAATTTAGTGTATACATGTGTGTATGTGTGTGTTTATACATATATATATATGGGTTAATGGTTATTAATGGTTACAGGTTTGCATAAATAACAGTAAGTATATTGGAACCTTAATTAATCTAATCAATAAACGTTTTCCAACAATTTCATTGTAAATCTTTTACTTTTTATAAGAGTAAGTGAAGTGTTATTACATGAATGGTTATGTTCATTTATCATTAATTAGTATATCTACTATTTCTAAATATTATAAACATGGAACTTTCCAAAAATATCTCAGTATTAGTTTAATAATCAGTAGAATATGTAATTCCACTATATCCTATTTCTGAATTTGATATTGCATCAATTTTCTTGATGATTTTTCATCTTAGCTTGAAAGTTCCATGGTTACTGTAATTAAGTTACTTAGCATATGCTGATAGTCAAATTTTCAAGCATTTTTTCTAAAGTCTTCAGCCACTCCAATATATTCTGTGATTTTGATGATGGTCATCAAACTATTATAACTGCATATTGAATTGGTATTATCATCCTCATCTTCAAGTGAGATTTTTAAGTATATAATTTTGATTTAGTAATCTTATTTAAAAAGGTATTCTGCTGGAGACTTTGGTGCTTTATATATTTATGTTTTGTAATAAACACTGGGTAAGAATATAGTTTTGATTGTACTCCTTTACATACAGATTGAATTTTCAAAGAATGGTGCTTAAGGTAAGGAGCAACAAACTTTTCAAAGGTGACAAAAATAAAATGAACTTGACTTGAAAGGACAACTAAAACCAACACTGAACCATATATATAACATATTAATTGTGACATTACCATTAACTGTGACTTTATTACCAGTTGTAAACTCACCTCTTACTGTAAACTGAAAAATTCCTGTTATTTCATGATCAAAATCATATTATAATGATGCATTTGCTCTTTTATTTATAATCTTGAAAAATATCAAAAAGTAACTGTATTAAATTTGTGTTAGACTCTGATACAACTCCTACTTCGAAGTAAATTTTAAGTTTTTTTCTTTTAAATAATTTGTCAGAAAGCTGACAAACCATGTTTTGATTTATATAGTATATTTTTTATATATATATGTGAATAATGGGTAATTAATGTGGATGATATGTTAATATATGTCCAAATGTTAGAGAAAATAAAACATATTTTGCAGCTAAAAAGTAACTAATTTCTGTATTTCATAGTTAGAGATTAAAAAAAAAAACTTTCACTAACCTATGAAGCTCCCACTGAAGTTCCTCAATGCATTTTTGCTGAAATTTTAGAATGTCTTCCTTAACAGTGCTTTCTTCTATCTCCATTGAATCCGCTTTAATGTTTCTATCAATATCCATTGGATCAACTGATAATGGATGTATTATATTAGTTTTGTGGTATGCCCCAACAGTGTCTTCAGCACTAAGTAAAGCAGCCACAGTAGTGGAAGTATCTGAAGTAACTCCATAAGACACAGGTTGAATGTTACAGCTAGAAGACAGTGTGTCAGGAAGGATACCTCCCACATTTACTGATTCAGATAGAGCACTGCTGTTTACAATGGATGGAACAGTTGTGACAGAACTTGTTGAAGCAACTGTGACAAAACTTGTTGTCTGATAAGAATAAGACTTCAGTCGTTCAATAAGTTGTGTTTTTGACCCTGATACTGGCAACTTTCGTTTCTTTAGCTCAGCTTTTAAATCACTCACTGACAGAAATAAAAAAACAATTTCACAATAAAACTTCCAAAATCTATTTTGTAGTGACCAGTACATGGTGGTTAATAAAGAATGAAAAATAAAGTTAATGTTATACTCTAAATTATACTTTCACCAAGTTTGTGGTTGGTCACTTACTTAAAAGTTGGTTGTCTACTCAGTTGAATGTTGAACTGTGATTGGATGAAATTCCAGTAATTGGTTTATTTGTTTCAGAATTTTTAAGAAAATGTACACAAAGAGTTATCTGTGCAAAGTCATCTTTAGTTTTGAATTGAAAGGCTAAATAAAAGGCATTTAAGTTTATCTCAAGCACAACCATAGAATTAAATGTTAATCAAAGGAAACAGTAAATGTGAGAAAATGTTTGGATTATGATAAACAAGTTATCAACACAGTAGAGTTCACCAAGTACACTGTAAAATTACTGCTTTACAGTTAAAACAAGTTGTGTAAATTTCTCATTAACTCACGTGGTTAATTCACAATTATGTTATATATTTACTAAAGGATTTTAAAACTAAACATTTAGCTTAATTTGCACACATATCAATGATTTAAATACTTTGTATATTTCATTTTATTTCCACTGAACTCATAACTGTTTTACATAAACATTTTATTTGCGAAGAATGGAGATGTGCTTACCTTTCAGAGCTTTTAACTTAGAATAACCTTGCTGAGAGGTTTTGTCATTATTGTCTTTAAACTGAGACTGACTAGAAGGAGTTGGAGGTTTAGTTGAGAATAAATCCTGGCAATTTAGGACTTGATCTTCATTTGGTTTCTGTTAACAAAGTTTTGTAAGTAAAGGATTTTTATTTTATCAGTAAATACTTAACCATTAGATAGAGAGAATGGTAAAAAAAAAAGATTAGCATTTGGACATAATAGTGATACCAATCATGCAGTTACAGTTAGCTATGAAAAATACAGCACAGTATTTAATGTGCTATAATTTTATTTGTCAAATAAGTTAAAACATTCATAACACAAAAAATCCCCTTAGTGGGTCAGTGGTAAGTCTGATGGTATATATTGCTAAAAACTGGATTTTGATACCCAGGATGGGCACAGCATAGACAGCCCATTGTGTAGCTTTTTGCTTAACAACAAACAAACAAAATAAATAATAATGTACATATACTCACTTATGCAACTCCATACATCATGAAGCAGCTAATACTTCATGATAAGAATAGAATATTCACTCTTTTAAGTAGACATGTTTTTAAATGATAATTGCAAATGAGAACTCACTGGAAAAAATACAAGTTAATCATTGAAATTTTAAATGAATAACTAACTAAGCAATCAATTTCTTTCCATTAGTTTTCAAGCAAATAAGAACAAGAAAAAGATACTACAGCTACTAAAGATGTGTTTCAAAATAAACCTAGTGGAATAGATAAAAACTGAAGAAAAAATTGTGACTCGCAAAAAAAAAGATGAATTACTTTAACTTGAACATATATATGTGCAAATTTAGTGATAGCTAAAGTATTAATTTCCCACACAAAAATAATGAACTATCACATGATGTATAAAAATATGTGTTTAATGATCATATAATATTTGTTAAATATATGCACCACATATTGGAATGTTGTATCAAATGCATGAGTATTTTTGGATTCATGTTCAAATAAATTAGTATTTCTGAATATGATTTTTAAGTTGCAAAATAAAGTCTTGGTACACGTAAAATTGTAGTTCATGTTTGCAATCATTTGTTGTGCTTCTGAACCAAATTAGCAAGTTCCATTTTGTAAAATACATACTTTAGGAGAATAAAATATCTGGTATTTTCTTACCACAAGTTGATATGAGAAGAAGTATAAAATAGAAAATGAAATCTTCTATTTACTACAACTATAAAAAAATCATTTATTGATCTGTGGTTCAAAGCCTAGTTTCCAGCATTTAAATTAAGCAACAAACCCATATTTATAATTAAAACTTCAAAATATTTTAACAAATCATTTCCATAGTTATCGTAATCCACAATTCACAACTTTTTAAAAAATAGATTCATGATTTCTTATTATATGTAAATGACTCGAATAAAGGTACTGATGAAATGATGTTACTTGGCTCTTATTTCCACAAAAGTTAAAACCAATTGTTGGTAGTTGTTGTAAAATTATCTTTGGTATTATTGTGATTTACCTGAACAGAAGGTGAAATGAGCTGGGGATCCTTTTTTAGCCACTCCAGTTGGTATTGTAGGAAGAGTTGCTGTTGATGAAGTAACAACTCATATGATGTCTCTACTGGAGTTGACAGTATTGTGTGGGCTTTTTTAACACTTGGAGGGCCCTAAAGATAAATATAAGGTTTTTTCAATAGTTACTTGGAATTATCACATTTCAGTTTTACAGAGTAGTCAGATTAACGAAGATTAATTATTGACATGAATAATATGCCATTGGTTGTATCATTTATCTTTTAATACTAGATAAGAAGTTATTATGATATAATCTGTGGTCACAGTTAAACATTACAACTTTCTCTTGAATAAAGTAAAACACAAATGAAAAAAAAATCTGTAATTTTTACCAAAATTATTACACAAATAACAAAACCCTAATGCACAATTGCACTTTCTTCCAAGTACAGACTACTTTTTATTTAGTACTTATCAAATAAAAAATAAAAGTGTATAAAAATTAACACTATGGAGTAATCATCCATGATAACAAAAACCTATTTTCACCTTATATTCATGGAATTTTATGGTCCTTCTTTTTGATTGAGTTTTTGTCTTAGACTTTTTCTTATTTCTGTTGTTCATATTGCCACTGCAATTGTTGTTGCTGTTCTTGTTCTGACTCTGACTACATATTGTAGTCCATAAGCTGGTTTTGCTACCTTGATTTATTTCTAGGCTTGTAGCAGGAACTGTTTGTAATGACACTGGGGAAGCCACAAGACTACCAGGGGATGAAGTAGATGTCACTTTGTTAGAGCTTGGCATCTCCAGGGTGGAAGCTGGGGATGTCTCACTTGTGTCCAGAGATGGAAAGCTGCCATGGAGTTTAGTTTTTACCATGTTTCAAACTGAATAATACATTAAGTGTACTTATAAAATAATTGGCATACAAAATACATTAATTACCTATTTTTGAAACTGAAAGAACAATATTTTTTTCTCTATACATATGCATGATATCCACTAAAATTAATCCAAATTATTTGTTACACTTTCACAAATAGGAGATTTAGACAGCTTAAAGTAATTCTGGATGACTTTTCCATATATTTTGTAGGATCTTCTAGTAAAAGCTTTGGTAACTGAGGTATGATCTCGTGGTTCATGATTAAGTCTGAGCAATAACTTTTATTGACTTATTTAGATGAAATTCTGTTTTTAAACAATAAATTTTTTACATTTTTTTATTATCAGTTTAAAACAAACATATATATGTATTATTACATTACTAAAATGACAAATTAACCAAGCTAATTTAATCATTCAACTGTTTTTAAACAAAACATCATTATTATTTTTGTAGACACAGCATTCAAGCTGGTTAAATCTCTATGCAAGTTACTTATTGACTACAAACAAATATTCCTTACAAACCAGGCAGCTGTCTAGGCTGTTTTATACATTATGATAATGACTGATGATATATTAATCTAACCTGCTTTGTGTTTGATCAGTTATATCCCGAGGGGATGAAAAAGCTTCATCACTGCTGTTGTCTTCTTCCATCACAAAGCATGGGAATGAATGTTTGGAATTCCCTTCCTCACATGTTTTCTTGTAAGATATTTTTCCCCCTGTGAAACAAAATCAAACAAGTTATTGGCCAATATTTTCCCTTTTTTTATCAGTTTTTAGAAATTATGATCAATTCACAGTAAAAACTAAAATTCAGGTTTACGGCGTGTATTTAATCTTAAATAATTAAATAATCTTATCAATAAAAATTTACGTTCTCATAACTCATTAAAAAATCAATTGTAACCAGTGATTTGATATATGTAATTCAATATTTCGATTTTACCGTTCACATCCTGTGAAAGTCTTTCATCAGTATCAGGAACATTTCTTTTAATCAACTCTACAGGGCCAGGACAACTTAAAGGAAGGTCACTGAGATTATCAGCTAGTTGAGGTTTTTTCAGTTGCTCCTGATTCTCATGAAGACTTGAATCAACTCTAGTGTCTATTGTATAAAAGAAAAAGTATAAACATAAAAATCAAAAACCTTCATACATGGTATATATATCATATGAAACAAAAAAAGATACATGCTGATGAGATTTATCATTTTTACAGAGAGTTAACTGCACTTTAAAAAATTATTTGCATGCTGTATTACCACAGATGCATACCATGGCACTAAAGGCAATATATTTAATGATATAATGAATGTTTATAGATATATATATATTGTTTGTGGCAAATTCCTGACCTTTTGACAGTGAAATGTTATCAGATTAAACTTATGATTAGAAAGAATAGCACAACCCATTCTGAGATGGTGATATTGTTAAATAATATAGAACCAAAGGACACAACATTTCAAAAGAGGGAGCCTTTACTGTCCTTCATTAAATAGAAAAACTTGTATATAAGCAGTCGTCTCTGAAGTTAAACCACAA
Source organism: Limulus polyphemus (assembly GCF_000517525.1). NCBI lineage: Eukaryota > Metazoa > Arthropoda > Merostomata > Xiphosura > Limulidae > Limulus > Limulus polyphemus. The sequence goes on from NW_013669159.1 coordinate 116,314, forward strand.
TCAATGCCCATAGTAAAAACTAAGGGTACTGAAGAGAACCTCATAACCTAAAAAGCCATTAACATGATAGCAAATAGTGATTTCATTATGACAAAGGCTCATAAGCCAAAAGCTCCCAGCCATACCCTAAAATCAACTGCTGTTTAAATAAAAATAAAACAACCTAAGAAACTGAAGTCACAGCAATGTAATTTGATCATGTACCTTTAAAGTCCCCCAAAAGCAGTTCCAATGAACGTTTTTGCTTTTGGCTTGCTTAAACTGGTGTTGAAAGTTGGTGTTTATATGTCTGTGTAAAACTTTACAATCTGTAATCTAAAAAATGACCATATCATTTTTTGCAGAAGCTTGTTACAAAGAAATTGCAGTGTTGGGTAACAATGATCATGACCAGTAAATTAAGCATGTTTGATAATGGAGGAACCAGTGTCAAGGGTAACATGGTACTTAGCACATCATCCTTATAAAGTGTGATTAACCCTTAGTGTTTAGGACAATAATAATAATTTATCTTTCTAATAATTACAAATACATAGAAAACACCTTGTATTACTGAAAATATTTATCATATAGAGATTAGCTTCAAAATATTATTCATTAATGTTAGTAGGTAAGAAACTGGTATTTACGAATTACACTTAATTACTTGTTTACAACTGTTGCGTATAATTTTTAATCAGATATTGCTTTATTATCTAAATTCAAAATGTGGTACACAAAACCTTTACAAGATTACTAAAGAATATATTAAACATAGTTCAGAATTGTTTTTATGTATTTAACTTTTTAAGATATCTTGTAATTACGTATTTGGAACATTAAGATTCATTAAGTTTTGTAAGAAGCTTATTTTTTCCACAAAAAAAATCTTTATTAAATATGAGTACAAATGAAAAAGGTCTGTGTCATTATTCTTTTAAACATCTAACAACAAAATGAGAGCTAAAGTAATATTAATTTATTAATAGCATTTATCTTTATATTTAATTGTATAATATAATGGTAAACAATTTCAGTATGCAGTGTGTAAAATATTCAATTATTCAAGTTTTTAGCACTGTTTTATTCAATTAAATGTCAACAAAAGTCATCAGAACACAACTTTATATACAAGATAAATATAAGTCATCAAAACATAGTTTATTTCGCCTAAACAAAAGTTTTCTGAATACAGTTTATTCAGCCTAAATAAAAGTCATTAGAATACAGTTTATACAGCCTAAACAAGAGATATCAGAACATAGTTAATACAGCTTATGTTACTCTTTGAAATATTTTGTTACAATTACAAATTTGGTAATCATAAAAAAATCAAACTCAACAAAAATTATAATTAACATTACTTAAACTGAACCAAACTGAGATATTTAACAGAACATCCTTTTTTTACAGTGAACAAGGAAACAGATTTCCTGGCTGTATGCCAATGAACACATAAAGAGTATTTTTAACAAATAAAGTATTGTATTAATATCACCCAATGAATGTGGCATTTCTTTGGAAATAATTTGTTTCTAATACAATATTAAAATTGATAATGAAATTAATGTATTTGATTAGCAGCCTTCAGTTTAATTAATATACTGTTGCGTCAGCGAGGTCACGTGACTAGTATCACGCCACTTCTTTCTCGAACCTTCGTGAATTGTCGGGAGATTACTAGGTCGGGGGTAGCTGGTATATATAAGATGGTCACAACGTGAGGGGACAATGTGTAGGTAATGAATAATTGAACTGCAGTCAGAAAGTACAGTGTAATTGAGTATTGTCGAGCACGAGCACGTGAGACGTTCTAGCGTTTTTTATAGAACGACTGTTGAAATTAAGTGTATCGGTAAAGTTCTATTCGGAAAGAATAAACCAGTTTTATTTAAGAAAGGACTTGTGTCGTTAAAGTTTTGTTGGAACGAATTTATGGAAAATTAACTAACTCTCTGGTCTACTTAAAACCCTACTGAAGTAGGCCACCACATGTTCGTTTTCGCCCACTTTCTGAGACAACACTCCTCCAATTCCGACATTACTAGCATCACAATCCAGTATATACGGCAGTGAGGGATCTGGAAGCTTTAAAAGTGAAGCAGAGGACAATTTTTCCTTCAACGTCTTGAAAGAATGCTGGCAAGAAAGTGTCCATTCAAACTTTTGGCCTTTTTCAGTCAAATCATGTAGTGGAGCAGCTATAGTTGCAAAATCCTTCACAAACTTCCGGTAATAAGTACAGAGTCCCAAGAAACTTCCTAGCTTTCCCACATTGTCTGGTGTTGGCCAGTCACGCACTGCTTTCACCTTGTCAGGATCAGTTTGCACACCATGCGGTGCTTTACTTAGGTCACATTGTAAGTGACAGCAAACCTCAAATTCCATCCCAAGAAATGCCACTTGTTCCAGAAAGAGTATTCAAGTGTTTGAAAGGTCCTCTAGCCGGGACATTTCCTCATCAAATGTTGCTGCAAACACAATGACATCTGCCAGGTACACTAGGGCTACCCTCCATTGTAGGCCTTCCAGTACTCTTTCCATCAGCCTCTAAAATGTTGCTGTAGCATTGCTAAGCTGGAATGGCATCACACGGTATTGCCAGAGACCTTGGCCATAACTAATGCAGTCTTAGGTTTATCTGCTTCAGTCATTTTCACTTGATGGAAATCAGACTTTAAGTCCAGAGTTGAAAACCACCTGGCTCCACTTAGGGCATCAAGAGTATCATAAATTCTTGGAAGTGAGTATGAGTCTTTTTCGGTTATACTGTTAAGAGCTCTGAAGTTCACACAGCAACACGACTAACACGACGGGAGCTGACGAAGGACTATCTGATTTCTCGACTATCCCTCCCTTAGTTAAACCATCCATGACCTTCTCTATCTCTTGTCGCTTTGCTGGAGCAAAATAAACAAGAGAGACTACAGCAGTGGTTGGAGGAGAAAGAAAATAAACAAGAAGAGAGATTACAGCAGTGGCAACTGGTACAAGAAAGGAAATAGGAAGAAAGTCTCCAACAGTTGCAGGAAAGTCAGCAGCAACTACAATAAAGTCAACAACAGTGGCAAGCAGTACAAATGGAAAACATTAGTAAATTTCAAAGTGAATTAAATACATTAAAGAATGATTTTACTGTCTTTTACACAAGAAGGATATATTAGCCATCAACCTAATCAGCCTCAGACAACGGGAAGCCCATTCCAGACCCCGCAGCTAAACCCTAATGCAGATATCTTCAGTCCTGTCAGAAGTCACATTTCAGACAAGAGTGTCAGCAGTAGGGGTGATCTAGTTGTTGTTGTTGTTCGTCCTTCGAAGTTCGAAGAAGACCACGACATCATTTGGTCTATCTGTGGATACGGAGAGGAAGCCTCGACCACATTCCCGGCATATATGGCTTGGTGTCCCGTTCTGAGTCAACCGCACCCGATCCTTCCGAGCTGCACGCTTCCCCTCGGCAACCAATCGACGTTTACATTCTGCTGTCACCAAACCCTGCCGAACCTTCATTCTCCAAAGAAATCTATCCTGGGCAAACGACTCCCAGTTCACATGGTTGATGTCGAACTCTTGCAGGGATAGTTTTAAACAGTCTTTAAAACGTTTCTTCTGTCCTCCAACCGATCGTTTACCTTCACTAAGTTCACCATGGAGAACTTGCTTCGGTATTCTATCAGCTGGCATTCTCACGATCCACACCTACTGCACTGCCATCGGCCTATCGCCGCAGGACTTTGGTTGATGTCGTGACGTGTGCTGGACTTGGATTATAGTGAGGAAGAGTTGCGCGAGTCGTCGACCTCACTCTCTCGTCCCTTCCCATCCGGATCCAGTGGCAAGAACAAGTCAAGACGACTGGGGATAGATCAGGATGCAGTGGATGACCGCGACTTCCTATCTGCCTTGCCGCGCTCTTCGCACTCCACAATGCGGAGCTGGTCATTGCTCATTTGCCCGTTGAACAGGGGTGATCTAGTATGAAAGAATCCACAGCAATTCGATGGGAAGGCACCATGGGAAGCATATAGAGCACAATTTGAGCTCCTTGGCAGAAATGGATGGATGGACAGAGGAGCAGACAGCAGTGTACCTGGCAACGAGCTTGAAGGGACAACCACTGGAAATACTTGGACAGTTGTCAGCAGACGACAGACACAACTACAGAGCACTGGTAGCTGCTCTAGAATTCAGGTATGGAACCTAAAAACAGTCCAAAGTTTACATGATTAGGTTCAGGACGAGAGTCCGTGCTAAAGGGGAGAGCCTACAAGAGCTGGCACAGGATTTGGAAAGTACGGCACACAAGGCCTACCCAACTGCATCACCCGATGTTCTCAAGTTGTTGATGAGGGATCAGTTTGTAGATGCCTTGGACAGTCCATAACTGAAGATACAAGTAAAGTAAGCACACCCCTCTATTATGCAGGATGCAATGGCAAGAGCTCTTGAATTCGAATCCTACATTAAGTCCAGCACAGAGATACAAAGGTTGATACAGTCATC
>NW_013669160.1:0-2845 GCF_000517525.1 Limulus polyphemus
CCCATAGCCATTGTGTTCATCCTCTAACTTGCACACTTGCTCCAGTTGCTTTTGTAGCTAGACTTCCTCATACTTATAGAGAGCCTAGACAACTTGTTCCTGGAAATGCCTTTCCAGCACTGGGATCTAGTCAAACATTGGTCAGATGATATAGTGAGGGGTTCTAACCTTGACCGATCCTCAATTCAATTACAAGATCACTTTGGTGCTGGTGGATTTGATGCAGTGGATTAAAAGGCATCTTCATTCACAGACGAAAACCTTGTCACCAGTAGTCTGACGATCTACAGTAGTTGAGCTCTTGGTTCCAACTGGGAGGACCTTTCCAATGCTTGATTGAACCCCAGAAAGACCTTAGCTCTAGAAAGGTCTTTTTCAGCTTAAGTTTGTAATAGTCTATCTAAAGAAGTACACACATTTGGCAATGATGTAGTTTGGTAGTGGTACATTCAATGACATTGCACATCATTGGTTAGAACTGACATATAATTCGTGACTCAGACATCTCTTCCTTTACTTGGGTTGACATATTGCTTAAGGAGTAGCGAGTAGGGCACCATTGGAATTTATCCTGCTATTGCAGGGTCTATTTTTGATGAACTAGATTATAGGGATTACAGAGTAGCCATTGAGGGTTACCCAGTCTCCAAATGACTTGACTGTCAACCCTTTTACAGATTCAGCAAGATCCCAAATGTTTGATATATTGCCAAGCAACACGTCTTTTAATGTAAGGTTTCTGTGATCTAAATGATGGAATATCTCTGAGGTAACTTGGGTATGGCCACAAACTGCAGGTCTTTGGTATTGGTAAATGGGAAGTTATGTACATATTGGTCCTTGTAGCTCCCTTTCATGATGCAATACTATTAACTTGAAAGATTAAGCACATACACACATTGAAGGAGTGAAAAATCCACTTACTAACTGAAAAACAATATAATCAGAAGGGTTCAGAATTTGATCATAAAAAGGATTGAAAGATAAGGTAAAATGAATTACAGTTAGATGTGTAGGTTTTAAAATGTTATACATTCTGGGTCACAACAGCGTCCTACTCTAAAGCTGTTACCTTGCTTAAGGAATTTCTAAAGCTACACGTGTTCTCATGCTCTATATTTCCTGCATAACAAGTATTTCTAACATCTGTAACATAATTGTCCTCTACTGGGCCTCCACTTGACCAAAACATATAGGTGACAATATTTAACATTGCTCACCTCCTGCCCAGTCCCATTTCTTTCATTGCCCTCTGCTTGTTACATAAACAGAGCTCCAGGTTTCAGTAAAAAGAAATAGAGGTTAAGACTGTGAAAATTGGTTTTTATGCACATGAGTGGAGAGAGGTTAGTAGATCTTAACCCCTAATTTCTGAATGTGAGAATAAGCTCACACATACGTCATATTTCCATTGAAGCTTTGTACTGGTACAAGTTTATTACTATCCAAGTGCAGTTACAAAGTGTCACTGCACAAGTGTTACTTTCTGCTTCCTTCAGTATTTTTACAGCCTGCATTTTTTGAATCTTTGACTGCACTGCACCTTGTTTTGAAACATAGTTATCTCAGGCTAGCACTATATAACCGCCAATCTCTAACTTCTGACTGAGATAATTTACTAACACTTACACCACCTCTCTCTCGAGACTTAACTTGCACATTAATGCTATCATGGGATTAAAAAACTTGACAAGTCATTTTCTGTGCTATATTCATCAAACTGAGCCAACACCAGCTGCTAGATCTGGATTCTTATTTGTTCTTCCCAGAGCTCCAGAAATGTTATTGCAAAACTTACTTATATTCGCCATTTCATCTGGGCTACAGTTATAGTTTAATGAGAGCTGATAGTGGTATGATTATCTAGGAGAAGTTGACTATAAATCGTCGGTAATATGATGCAAGACTAAGTAAACTGTAGACTTCCTGCTTGGTCTCGGGTTGAGACCAATTTTTCACCACTGCTGACTGAGTAGGATCAGTGGAAACACCATTTCTACTCACAATATGATTGAAAAATTCACTTTCATGTGCGCGAGAGCATACTTTCCTGGTTTTCGCTCCAAGCCTGCTTTATTGTTTCACTGGAATGCTATTTTCAGTTTCTTAGTCACAGACTTGAATATCTGACCCAGTTAAGGAGTGACCCAAGGTTACAAAAATTCTGAAGGAAAACTTAATTTTAAGTTTCTCAGAAGATCCTGACAGACTTTCCCTTTGTTACAAAGACCAAGATATCCAAATAGTGGTGACAATTTAGGCTTCAACCCATTTAATGACTACTGTTCAGGTTTCGCAGCTGATGTCACTTAATTGATTACACATTGTGTGCTGATTTCTTTTGTATTATTTTGTATTTATATCATCTTTCAACATAAGACAAACTGAAAAAACTACACATCTCCATTGGTAACTTAATAATTACTTTAAAATGTGTTTACAAGTGAAAAACTTCACCCTCTATATTCTGTGATTTTACATAATTATCTTCATTAAATGGTTTCATTGTCAAAGTTGTTAGGCAGTTAAAAATAATTAATTAAAGGCTTTTCCTCATCAAATGTTTTCATTGCAGATATGTGACATTATATTAGGTCGTCAAGAAATTAATGTCGCTTTTTTAGATGAAAACAAAACATTTATTAAATGGAATAGTCTCCATTCTTATCAATAATGCTTTTCCACCTTACAATCAGTTGTTAATGCCCTGATTAAAAAAATCACTTGGCTTTGAAGCAAAAAACATGTCCTCTTTAACATCTTCCATATTTGCATACATTTTTCCCATTAAAATGGTGTTGCAGCGAACGAAAAAGATGGTAATATGATAGTGCCATATCTGGAG
>NW_013669160.1:3588-33402 GCF_000517525.1 Limulus polyphemus
CCTTCTTTATGGAGTTTTCCATATTCCTTAGATGTTTACGTATTCTCTCATGAGAAATATGCAATTTCAGGGCCATTTCACGAGTGTGTTACTTTGGGTTGGACTCAACAAGCGTCTTCAGAGCATCAATTTTAATTCCAACATGTCGGTCCTTACCATCACAATTTTTAAGGCTGTAGTCACCTGAATGAAATTTGCTGAACCATCGTTGACACTTACGAACGTTTAAAACATTTCTATTGTTGTTTCCCCTCATGTATTCAAACAGCATTACATGTCGAATGTGTGTCTCGTTGTGTGCCATCACTATAAGGGATTAGAGTATACTAAACTTTACACATTATAAAGTCTACACTAACGTGACGTTTAGACTGTTCTTTTAAGTATTATACGTGATGTACGTATTTTGGGGGGTGGTTAATGAAAGTGTTCCAAAACGCGACATTAATTTCTTGCCGATCTAATATTAAGTATGACTCCGTCATTAAGGAAGTTTCTTCATCAAATGTTTTTAATCAATGTGGTTCTGCTTTAGTTTTGAGGTGTTTGGAGTTAAGCCCAAAGCTATACAATGGGTTATCTGTGCTCTGCTCACTACGGGTATTGAAACACGGTTTCTAGCGTTGTAAGTCTGCAGACATATCGCTTTGTCACTGTTGGCTGAGCTGTTTGAGTGGTTGGCTAACCCTTGGTATTTCTTGTGCTCAGCACGATGGAGGTATTTGGGTAGGACTGCCTGTTTGAAATACAGTTACTGCTGCTATTGTTGCAGGCTTCTTTTTCTCTTACAAATATAACATATTTATATATTTTAAAACTCTGTTGCAGACTGGAATTCATCAATCCTCAAAGGCTCTGTGTGCACTGCAAAAAATTTATCCACCAAACCAATGAAAATAGAAAAAACGATTTCCACTGGCATTCAAGTGATTTCTTGGAGGTGTGACTTCTCTAATGTTTTATTGAGATATATCAGTCACATTGGTAGTGCTAGTTACGCTGGGCAAGTCTATGTTAACAAGTTTAGTAATCTAAGATATATTCACTCTTAAATAGGATCTTATCACATTTAGTATAGTATGAGCTTAGCTGAGTTAGTTGGTTTACAACATCACAGAAGACTTCATACTTAACACTCTAGTAAAGACAACTGTCCAGAATGACAAATAAAGCACAATTTCACTGTGTTTCAATAAAGACTGTGCATTGTAGTTGAGCATTTGTGTTCAGGTTTTCTATACTTCTTACGAACTCAGTCAGAAAATACAGAAGTCTTTTGCAGTAAATATCTTGCCAAATCTTCTGTTAACGTGTAGACATATCTTGTCACTCTCATGGAAAATAATTACTGTCTGAAAATGCTACTGAGTAGATAGAAAGGAAAAAATGTTGCAGTGACCATAGTATATATTACTGCAAAGTTTTATGTGTTTCGTCTGATCTGTGTATCGCCCATTACATATGTTTTTATGTATATAAGTTTTAAAAAGCTTCGTTTTTAGGAAATACCATTTTCTGCAGCTCAGAGGATTTACGATCAAGAGAGAGAGTTAATCACTGAAAGCAGATAGTCGTACGAGAGAGTTGGCAGGTCTAGGAGAATTTCTTTTGTGAATGCAGGACATTTTCCATTGCTTCAATGGTCTAAGACTTCTTTCTCATTGGGGATGATTACTTAGGAAGAGCTGTTTATATTTTGTGCACACATATTGGTTGATCAAGTTCTCTCTTAGTAGATCGACATAAGTACAAGGGAAGCATACATGAATGAGATTCGTTACAGCAATGTAGTGCCTTGCAAGTCTGAAATTGGATGGGATATTCTGTATAGGTCTCCCAGGACTTTGCCAGTCAGTGTAAATACATCCCAGTTCTAGTCATATATACTAGAAAATAGTTAAGAAAGACTGGAGATGCAGTTGGTGGCTGAAATTCACCAATAAATAATGGTGAAGATGGTCACTCATGACACAATAGAGAGCATCTTTGACCTTGGTGGTATCGTGCCATGGCAATAATGGATCACAGGGAAGGCTGGGGTCGAGTAGAATTGATAACTGAGATGCCAAGAAAAACTCACCATTTTAACCCTCTATTAGGAACAGCTTACACTGGCTAGAGTTGGAGTTCCTAATGATATCTACTACCTGTACCTGCAATATTGATAACATTTTAGCCAGGCGATAACCAAGAGTTTATATGGATGAGGTTTTGGTCAAATCACATATTCTTTATAATCAGTGAAACAAATCAATTACACCCCTGATGACCAAGGGTACCACCAAATAAGACTTGGACCATTTCTTGAAGTGTTTTTAGTAGGCTACTGCCTGAAATGGTTGGTATACAGAACAGGCCATCCAACACTTGGTTTTTAGTTTGGATGATCTAGTCCTTCACTCCATCAAGCAGCTGTGTCGTGTGCAACTTTAGGACTGTTTGACAGTCATTAATGACTTGTGCCAATAGTTAAACTCAGTGGAAAATCAAGCTATCTATCGCTCGAGTTCAAGGCTTGGAAGGGACCATTTTTGTGGATGATTTGCTCCATCTGAATTGGAAGATGGCCTATGTAGATAGAAAAGATAACTTGGTTGGTGGATAAGTTTATCGACGAACTTCCTAGAAAAACAATAAGACATTCTCTGAATGCTAGAATTGTTTTCACTCTAACAGAGGCAAGTTCTGTTGCAACAAAGTAAGAAGGAACTGTATTTCAGACAGACTGTCCTTCCCAGGTACCTCCACCGCGCTGAGCATGAATCATACCAAGGATTAAACAACTACTCAAACACCTTAATATTGCAGCACAGCCACACTGGTATCCAATAAACTAGCAGGGCTATTTCAGTCTTCCTATGGTTTACATGCCGCAGTCTATATCAGTAATGCCTCCAACTTATAAAATGAACTGCCCATGCCTTGCCAACACCAAGTAGTAAATGCTGCTGTTTCAGCTAAAAACAAACAAACAAACATCAGAAAAAAAAGAAAGAAAGAAACTCACTGGCCACTAACTTGGGGGAGTGTGGCTGTCAACTTGTGTCAGAAAGTTTGATGGTCGGCCCAGTTCTCTCAGGGCTGGGTGGAGCTTGGTAAATTCCTGTGAAAGGACAAGGACGAGAGACTGCGTTGCCGGTAGACATAGGAACAGCCAGAACAGTAGATTACAGCGTCCCGTTGACATATATATATCGTGTAACTGTATGTTGAACGAGCAGAAAACTACAAATACTTTGCTTTTTTAAACGAAATATAGCCAAATAAGTAAAGTAAGATGAAAAGGGTTTTGACATTTAAAAAAATGCTCCCCATTTTCAGCTAACTTATTTTGATTTATTTGTTCGTCTGTATAAGCAAAAATCTACACAACTGAATATCTGTTCTCTGCCCACCGCAGGTATCTAAATCCGATTTTTACCGTTACAGGCCCTCATACTTGTCGTTGAACCACCGGGATGGAGTGTGGTGGCTTATTTTCGATGTATGAATTTTATATCAATTTTTGTACGTGAAAATTGTAAAGCTTGTTTGTTTGTTTGCAGTTAAGCTCAAAGCTACACAAAGAGCTGTCTGTGCTCTGCCCACCACGGGTATCGAAACCCAGATTCTAGCATTATACGTCCGCAGACATACCACTGTGCCATTGGGGGGCAATTGTAAAGTATATATTTGACATTTATTAGTCTCGGGAAGAATAAATAATGTTCGTCACATTATACACCTATTATATAAATAGCATGTTATCAGACGTAATTTTCCACATTAAAAAAAAAAAGCAAACATTTCGACGCAATAATCTTATTCCCGTAAACAACGTGTTTTTTTTAAAATATATTTATTGATATGCAATTTATCATTAGAATAATTCACGTGTTTTTTATTTTCATGAATTTCATTTACTTTCGAATGTATTAACAGCAGACTACTTTATTTTCTGTTCACGGAGATTAACACTACAAACCAGTTACTTAGTTCGGGTGAAGTTTTACTATAAATAGTGAGATGAGATTTATGCTTTAAACTATTCATCTTTTTGCATGTGAGTACTTAAAAATCTTCGTATGATGATAATTTAATCAGTTAATGGTTATAGTGTAACTTCTTTCCAGTGCTTGAACATAATTCATTCTATACCTTCTCAATACTAATTTACTATAGTCTCACACAAGTTACGTTGTTACTGTTAGTAATTCCAACCTAATCACTAACTTTTAGCGTTATTCAACTTATTGCCTTATAAGCTTAGATCTTTTCATTTAGCTAAATGCTCATAAAAGATTAGAATTAGAAATGCCCATGTCCAGATGTGATATGTGCATGCATGATAAATTGACTAGTGAGAATAATGGAGATTCAAAACTTTACATGACGTGCTAAGTTTTTTATAATGTTATCCATATGTAAATGTACTGAGCTAACAGGTCAGGTTTATATAAAACTGACAAATATTTCCTACGAGCTTAGTCTAAGAATTTTATGGTATGTATATAGTAATTTATATAAATTAGAAAGTAGTTTTGGGTTTAGTCGTATGTTATCATTAATCTCACCTAAAATGTTCGATGACATTTGATGGACTTCACATAGATGTTCTCTGAATGGTTAAGAATACCATATCCATAAATTAATTGTGTGTACAACTATAGTTGAAACATTTTTGTTTTGATGGTTCTCAGTCTCATGTTGTTTGAGGTTTGATTTGTTTTGAATTTCATGCAAAGCTATATGAGGGCTATCTGTGCTAGCCATCCCTAATTCAGCTGTGAAAAAGTAGAGGGAAGGCACCCACTGCCAATTCTTGGGCTGCTCTTTTACAAAAAATATTGGAATTTACTGTCACATTATTATGCCTGCATGGCTGAAAGAGCAAGCATGTTTGGTGGGACTGAGAGATGAACCAGTGACCTGCAAATTGTGAGTTGAACAACTTAACCATCTAGCTTTATTGAGGAGTGCTGGAAAATATTTTTGAAATTTCTTCAGTAGTGTTTGATAAGGCCGTCAGACTTTAAGCAGTCAGTAGACTTACTATGTATGCACTTTATAGACAGATCACTAATTTTTGTAAAATATGTTTTTCTTGTCGATATAAGATTAATTTTTTTTTAATTTTGTAGTAATTTAGATTATGTTGACCTTTTGATGAAAATGAATGCTGGTATGTGATTTTTCCATTACAGATATTAAAGATGTCAAAATCTCATATGCAGTAACTTTGTTGTCATCATTCACATATTTCATTGGCCCACATCTCGCTCACTTACGTTTATACAAATATGAGTTTTGCATCAGTGAGTGCAGTTGTACTGCATGAAAATCCTAATTTAATGAAAAAATGTTGTGAAGTTTTGAATGAAGAATGGAAAAGAAGTGAATCAGCCAGGTATATTAATTTTAGCTCTCTGTTAGTATATTGAAGATTTGCTGATTAATTGTATTTAGACACCTAATTTGAAATGTTATTGAACAAATTTTGTGGCATTCAATCTTCATCTAGGCTAGAAGATTAGTACAAATTTACAACTTTTTATATCCTGTTTATGAGAACACCAACTATCTAAATGGGAAACACCTGCATGAAAATTTAGAAAGATTTACCTAAGTACATCTAAACAAAAATATATTCTTTACGGTTATGAAAGAGTGAATTTATAAGTTACATAACATTATTTTACAGGGAATTATTAAGTATTAATATAAAGATATTGATGCAGTTTGTTATTTGTGTTTATTGTATTTCAAGATGTTTAATCTTTTAATTATTTGTATCATGGTTTTGTGAGAAAGTGAATGCAATAAATTAGACTGTGAGCAGCATGTGACACATGAGCCACAGTTTGGCCATTTATGCAGCTTTTATGGTAGAGTGAGTACTGTTGTATATTTTCTAAGAAAGCATATAATTTAAATCAGCTTTTCAAGATAGGGCTCAGACCTTTTATGGTCTTTTAAAATCTATCATGAAAAAAAGCTTTTTTATGCTACCTTACAGCAACATACCTGTTCATTTACTGGAAATGACTTACTTATAACAATATCAACTGGTAAATGACAGATATATAAAGTATTCTAATAAAAACAATTTTGTATTTAAATAGCTAAATTATTTTTATTCAATAAAATGATGTATAGAAGAACCTACTTTATAAAGTTTTATGTTTTTGAAAAATTATATTGATGACTTAGGTTGATAGATTTCCAGTTTTTAAAGTAACATTTTTCTAATTTCTTTTTATATTTTGTCAAAAATGTTTAAAATAAAGTGAAATTTTACTGCAGCATAGTAAACATTAAATCACCACCATTTCAATGATTATTCTTTTATTTTTTTTATCAAATTCAGTAATGTTTAAATTATTTCCAAAGAGATGAGGTTTAGGAATACAACTTTCAGTGGCATGTATAAATACTAACATGCTACAAGTTTACTGATCAGTAGATTTGCAAGAGTTTTTATATTGTATTGGAAGGACTTAGTGTAAATATACCAGTGTTTTACTTTTAGCTAGTAAAGTTGTTTATACATGCATCTTTTTTTTTGACAGATCAATATACTTAACATCACACTTGCCCTTTCAGCTATAGCACTGCTCAAGTTGTATAGACTTGCACATTTTCAAAACAGCATATGTTGTAATGTGAAAAAATGGAACAAACTGTCAGAAATCTCTGAAAGATAACATGAGACTGAAGAGGACACATGAATGTGTCGAAACTAGTTTCTCTGATATCAGACTTCTGACATTTTTTTCACTAATTGCTACTCACGAGATTGTGTTATTTTATTATTATTATGATGTAATGTATTAAACAACTAACTACTTCCAGGGTAATAAAAAAAATGTTATTCACTGTACAAGCTAAACAAATTTCAGCAATTAATAAACTAATGCTTGGTTAGGATTTTTTGTAGCTAAATATTTCAAAGACAGAAAGGAAAAACATTGTATTTTTCAATATCAAATCACATATTATAATGATGCATTAGAAAAAAAGGCCTACAGGAAGAAAAACCTCATTCATAAGATTGCATGAAAGAATAATTAATGATATTGAACAGTTCTAAGGATTAACATCAAATCACAAATAATAAGCAAGTATCTGCAATAAAATTGTCACTTGAAATAATCAACAAACATATATATATTGTTACGTAACTGCTTGTTTGGTAATTTTCGGTACAAATTATCTCCGAGGAACTTCAGTGATACAAGTCCGCTCTTGATTAAACCAGTTTATGCTTTATTGATACAAACTTTTAGTACACAGTGATTCCACAGTCAGTACTTTTCTCATCACTTCAAGCTTAATAACTTTTATAATACACGCTATAAATCACAGTGATTCACAATCTCGATAACTTCACTCTGTAGTGCAAAACACACACTAGCTCGAAACAGAATTGTAAATTACACAAAACTTACCGTGACTACTGCTCACTTTATCATACATTCATTCATGCAGGCTTTCTCTACCAGGCTTATATACAAAGAGGCATCTCTCGATCACACTCGAGCTTCCCTGAAAATTCGAGAAACTCAGTCACGCATGCTTCCAGCGTCACGTGACTTCCACTATTGTAACAATATCTTGCCTATCATTTAGTCTTATTGCTTTTACAAGTCTTTCTTATTTTCAGAGCAAACTTTTTTTTTTCCCAGACCATCACATTACATATTACATGACTAACAAAGTAACATTTTTTTTTGTTTTACCCAACCATACTTGAACTTGCTACATCATGGCTAGGGGATAATTTTATTTTTGTAACAGGATGATTGGCTTATGTAATGAGTTATTGTAAGCAGTAGTGAAGGCCAGGACTTCCCAGTAGTTTAATAGAGAAACCAGAGATTTCCTGAAAAATAAAGGGTGGTGTTTTATTGCATCAAGAGTGTTTTCAAGAACATACTTAAAAGACCAAATAGTCCATTGTTGTCTTTATGTTATAACTCAGATGCATATATGTAAGACATCAAACACTGCCAAGATTTAAAACTTTTTATTGGATATATTCTTCTGCAGTTATCAGTGGGCTGATTGATGAAGAAATGGAGTTGGTATAACAATACCCAGTATGGTTTTTTTCAACCTGTCTAGAACAGTTTACATTGTAAAGTAATTATAACTGATTAATGTTTAAGTTTAAAAAAAACTAGTCCAATTTATGGTTATTAACGTACAGTTATATCTAAGTTTTCTTGCATCTTATACATCCATACTTGTTAATTATGCTAAAAAAATGGATGTGGTTAAGTTATAAATAATTATAATGAAATATGAATTTTGTACCAAATGCTTAAGTTGCTTGATTTTCAACTACTGTAGTTTTCAGTCACTTGGTTTCTGGTTCTTATTATAATCAAAATAACCCAAGAGTCTAAAATGGATCAAAATAAGTTATAAAAGAGAAGCCAGTTCAACAACAGTAACAATAATAAATATTATAATTATGTATGTACCATGACTATTTTATTTAATTGTACCAATATATTCAAGTATTCTACGTGATGACTCAACGATGTTGATCTTGAGCCTTTTTTTTATAAACCAAAAACCTTCTTCCTCATTTGGCCATTAACTTTTGAACTACATTAAGTCCATCTTCAAAAAAAAACAAACTTATAATGGCTTAAACAAATGCCAAATTTATATTTTAAAGCCTTAAAAATAATCTACCTTATGACTCAATGATGTTGAGTTCTCAGGTTCAAGGCAATTATGAAATAACATGAAATTGACTGTTAATACCAACAACAGATGAATTTCAGATGTGACTGAAATTCCTGTATGGTTTAGAAAACATACATTTAAAACTATAACTTGTAGTATTTTTGACATTATTGAAATCTAAATATAGAGGTTTTTCTAATTTGACTATACACTTTATGTCTTAAAGGATACACAGCTTAGAAAAATCAAATCACAGCCTACCAGTATCCTTGGTTCTAGTTGAAAACTTAGATCATGAAGACCCTGAAGTAATTGGTCACAGCAGGATCTGTAGAGTGCTTGACGATAACAGTGGATGTTGGATTGAATCGGGTATGTTTGATTTTCTTTACTTCTACAACATAGCCCAAAGAAACAAGCAGCTTGTTGGAATGTTTGGAGAAAATTTAAGAAGTGAAGAAACTGGTAACATATGTACATTGCTTTTGTACTGTGTTATTTAATTTTAGCTTAAGTGTAGTCTTCAGAGCCAGTAATGGGTCAGGACATCATTCATGGAATTGCCCAAGAATGCAACAATCTTTTATCATCTAGATAAAATACCTTAACATTGTGAGGTAAAATAGTTTAAAATTTTTTCGTGAATGAAATCATGTACATGTTTTTTTTAGTTGAATGCTTAACACTGTTAATAATGGAACATTAATCATCCAGGTAAAATAGGATAACATTCTACGGGAAGGATATCATGTATCATCTGAGGAAGCTTAACATTGTGCACATAGGTTGAAGTAGTAGCTTAATAATGTGCATAGCGGCAACTTGCAGCATCTTGGTAATATTACTTAACACTTTGTACAGTTGTAAATTCGTGAGTTTTAATTTTATGAAATAGCTTATTTTTATATACAATATCCACTCAACATTCAGGAGTTATTTCATGTATACTTTCAAAACAGTTTATCTCATCTGTCACTACTTAGTTAAAAGTTAAAAATCTAACAACCTGACAATTAGATATAAATAAATTAGTAAAGGCTAGTTATTGAAAATCATATACAGCTATAATATATAATAATTAAAAAATTAATAGATTTGTAAAAATCTGCATTTAAGTATAGTACTGTATCTTTACTTATGTGTGTGACTAATCTCTTACAATCATTCCTTGTTCACCTCTCCTTTTTCTTGTGTCAGTTCATTTGGGACTATTGAGTTAGTAAGGTTTTTGGAAATTTTGTGAATTTTTTATATTTCTATGACCATTTATGAAACATCTGCTCTGGTGAACTTGGGCTTTTGCAGGCTTGTAAGCAGGATTTTTTAAAGGAGGGATCACTTTGAATTCACCTGTTCCTAAATGATGTATTCAGAAACATATACTTGCCTCTGCTTGACAAAGACTTATTACCTTGCATCAATGCCATGAATGGAGCTTCTGCCCCTACATTAATGTGTACTGCACCAGCCTATATCCTTTCACTGAAAGAGTGAGATACATCCTCCATGTGCAGTAATTCCCATGAGCACTAGCATTGGAACAAAGACTCATTCTTTCCTTGGCACTGGTTTGTTCAGATGTGAGTTTTCTTAGGCATTTTTTAAATTAATATGTTAAAATGTTGAACCTTTTCTTTGTGAGAAAATTTCTTTGGGTGTGTTTTTCATTCTTTGTAATCTTGAGCTGGTGAATCTGGTCACATTTATTTCTTGCTTTTTACAGCCTCATGAAATCACCCAGTTTCTTGTCCCTAGTCCTCTTATAAGATCCAACATCCTTTCTCTCTGAGGGTGGTCATTTCAGGTCTTGGAGGTGACTTGCTTGTTGAACCACCCATCAGCTTTGGTCCAGTAGGAGGTAAACTCTCCCACTTTGTACACCTATGGATTCCCTTTGCTGCAGACAAATGGGTTATTTAGGTTTTTTTTTTATCCTTCCACTCTCCATCTCACCTGATTAGAATGCCATGGAACAATTCCTTGACTCAATTCTGGTGTTTTAACTCCTGTATTTTTGTCATTCCCACAAAGATGGAATCTATGACATCTTGTCATAAATCTGCCCCGCTTGAACCAACATTGGTCTTTCCTTGCTTGGTTAAAGATGGAAAATATTCCCACTCTGTGGTGAGTAGTCTCTCAGGATATGGATGACTCGGATGGAGGTCTAGGATGTTTTTTACACATTCTGATTAGTCTGCCACCTTTTTTGCTTCCTTTAGTACATTAAATTCACGGCCCTTCTCTTTGAGTTGGCTGTGGTTCCATATATTTTCTGTTGAATTTGGTGGACTTTTACTCAAAATTTACCTTCCTGATGCTTATGTTTGTTCTCTACTTGCCACCATCAAGTATGGCTTTGGGAGTGTCTTGTATGGGGTGGCTCCTTAAGCTCTCCAATTCACTCTTGACCCCCACCCTGTATCTTATTCACTTGGGGTGGGGGTCTTTTTCAGTCATACTGGGCAGATTCAGCTTACACATTTATGTCTTTGAGACATGGAGCTTCTAATACCAAAGCTCTTACCTTTCTAATTTCCTGTACAAGAGGATTTGTCTCTTTTGGGGACTCTTTCCTTTTTTGAGTTCTTTGTTCCTCGGGTATATGTTCATACACATCCCCTTCAATGGATTCTGGCCAATCATGCAACATGTCAAGAGATACACTGTCTTTTTTTACCTTTTACTGCAGTAGTAGTTCACTTGACCCCATATGACCTTTGACATATCCTTTCTCCTACCTTGCCTAGACTTGCATTTTTTCAAAAGGCTTTGCTGTAAGTCTGAGGGCTTATAAAAATTAATGCTCACATATGTAGCCTTTCATACACATAGTAGTGCAGCATAGGAGGGCACATTGTGTAGTTTGGTACTTGATGACAACCAAACCTACAAACAGTTTCTGTCAATCATTACCTCTGTTCAGGTGGGGGTGTAGTTCTGGATACTTGACCCATTTCTGTAGTCTAGTCTCCAGGGGAGGAGTGGTTTCTCTAACTTTGTCCTCAAGATGTAGGATGCTCAGCAGGCTCTCCATTACCTTGGACTTGTATGTCTGGGTTTCTTATCATGATCCATTCAGACAACTTCTCTGTTATTATTTCCATCCATCAACAGGGACTTCAGTTCTTCTTTTCCCTAGACTTTCTGTTTTGGGCCCATGACCACCATGTATGGTTATTTGTCTATCTTTTTTCAGGAGCTTAGGCCCTGGTAGCAGATTGTTTGTATTGCCTAGACTGGATCCTTCCCTCAGAGTGGTCATTCCATCCTCTGGTGTTTTCAGTGGATTTGCTTCCACTATGTGAGTCATATCATTGCTGCCTTTTTGACTCTTCTTAATATCTAGCTTCCACCTTTTTGGTCTTTAGCCACAGACTGTAGCACTGGCAGAAGAAGCTCTATATTTTGAGTGGCTCAATCTTATTTTGTGTGACTGCACTCACACCTGGCTAACACCTATTGTTTCTATTCATGGTATTTCATTGCACAGTCTATCAGTATGACACTTTAAATAGATGTGATGTTTCCTCTTTGATCTGAACATGTTTCTGGCATTCCTCCCTGTGCAAATTCCTTCACCTTCTTTGAGTGGAGTAATGGGAGAACCCTAGCTTCCCCAGTCTCAATCCTCTGAGGGCATGGGTATGGAGAGTTCCCCACTGGGTTGGTGTAATTAATCATGTTTCCAGAAGAAAATATATATAATAAGCATATGTGACACCTGTTAATATATAACTTTACAAGAAAAGTGTAAAGGCCTGTATAGAATAAAAAATATAACACTTTTTTGTTAGCTAACATGATTATTCTTGAATTGTATTTTATATCTAGTACAAGATTCTAACTTTTCTTTAGTGAAGTAAAATCTTCTTGACCCTTTCTGATATTCTATAACACAGATTTTATTTCAGACAAAACCTCTCTGCACAACAAAGAGCTATTACTTCATGCCACAGTCATAAGGATTTTTTCACATGCCTCAAATCTAAAATGAAGATCCAACCCCTACACATATTAACATGTATCATGCCAACCTATGATGTAATCATCATTTTACTATAGCTCAACACCAACAGAGGGGCAACACATCTTCCACACATAGTAATCCCCACAAGCAGTAGAATTGCAACAAGGGCTCATTCTTGACAAGGCAAAAAATAATAATTGAAAATAGGGAGGAATAGTGGAGATTGTAGAGGGAGTGAGTATGTATCTGAAAAATATTTTAAGATGAGGAATATGTTCACTTCAGAAACATTTACTCACCTCTCTGCATAACAAAGAGCTAGAGTCACACATTGAGAAGATGGTGGAAGAGCCACTGGTGATAAAGAAATTACAAAGATAATCTCTTTTTCTGAAATCATAGTAATAGAAAGGGATACCCGTGGAGCTTGTTACCTGCTGGGGAGTAACCTTATGGGAGACTGCATCCTTCTCATGCAGGGAATACTCTTTGCTCAGTAAAGGTAATAGAGCAAAATATATTGCAAAAGAACCTTCTTCGTGGTGATAAAATTTTGTATAGGTGGAAAGAATATAAGACTGCTCAATGGCCATTATATCTTACGTAGTCAGCTAAGCATAAGTGTGTAGTGTGGCTAGGACAATAAATTGGGCCGTACCATATTGAAAAAATACTTAAATGAGATATTTAATAGAATAATCAGGTTCAGGGAGAAAGTATCCAGACATGCATCTTTAGGACAACACAATACCCATGTGCCTGGCCTAACCATAAGGAATGGCTTGGTTTGTAGTTGGGTGGCCTGTACTACACTTCAGTCTCATACCTTTGGAATTATGAATCTCAATGATGGGATTTGTTACATAATTGCTTTGCTTGACTTTCAAGTGAAAAATTGTTATGACAGTTACATACACTAGTAGGTGGACATATGTGATGAGTGCTTTAAGATAGAACATCAGTATCTGTATAAATAGATAGTGATAAAAAAATACTTGGAATATACATACGTCAAAATATATGCTTTCAATATTTTTGTGATTAATCTTATAAAAACTACCTTTTTTGATATTTTTACTGTTCATTAATGTGCTAGCTGGAGAACTAAAAAATACATTGCATATTATTTCTCAGCTAATTTGTAAGAAATTACACTTGCTGTAAAAATTAGTGAATTTATTAATATTTGTTCTCTATAATTAATTAAAGTCCCAAATCTAGAAGGAATAGATTGGTGAACTTCTAAAATAATATGATTTATTTAGTATGTGTGATAATGTTCCATTTTTTTATGCTGTTTAACAACAGTTGTAATAAAGAAAAACAGACGAAATCAAGGATTTGGGAAGCTGTTAATGCTGAAGACTGAAGAGTTTGCAAGAAGGTAATAATTTTAAAACAATGATATTTTTTATATAAATTATGGTAGAGTAGTACTAAAAGAGTTTTCTTGTTTGTTTTCATATTATGTTGTTGCTGCTAAATTCCATTAATTCTATACTTTGTAACCACTAGATTAGCAGTTGATCTTAGGAATTGTTAGATAAATCATTTTATTTGAATGGTCTCCATGAAATGTTTTTAACCCTTTGGATGCTATAATCGAACTTATCCGACTAGACATTTATAGCCATTTGGTGCGAGAAGCAGATTTACCCTACAGTGTATTATTATAGTGTGACAATCAGGATACTCGCATGTCCTTGAATTTTCTGCCTTACTATCATGCGTGCATACAACAGAGCAAAAGTGCAACTAGTGGATTTTGATATTGAAAAAGTACTTATAAAAAGAAAAAAAAAGTCAAATTCTAAATTTCATTTGTTAGTGGATAATTGACACTTTTCAAGAACCAACCAAAATTTAATTATGCACTTTAAGGGTTAAGGAACATGGGTTATGGAGATAAAGAAAAATGCTAGAAGTAGATTTCTCGCTGATCCTAAACACTTAATCTCAGATCTCAGGTTGTGAATAAGGAAGCTGTCTTTTATTTGGAGATTTGGAGGCTTTGTTTACCATTAACCCTTGAGCTTTTGGACTTCAACTAAGTTCATCATTAGGTGAAACTTATTAATGTCTATACTCACAAGACAGTACAGTACTCATCAGATGACTCCATTTTATAAAACTAGAAGCAACTTAATTGCTAATTCTACACAATTAATTTCAGGCTTCCGCTTGTGAATGAGCATCTGAATAAAAGAGATCTTGCTCATTCACAAGTTTAGGCATGAGATTAATTGTGCGTGATCAGCAAGCAACTTACTTTTAGTCTTATAAAATTTAGTCGTCTGGTGAGTAAAGGAAAATAATTAAGATAACTTTTCAAGAAGAACAGTGACAAAACTTGTTAATTAAGATTTACCACCTTTACTTTTGAGAAAAATATGTATGTGTGTAAGTCATAAAAGAAAAAAAAATCATACTTGTATTATCAAGCATTTGTTTGCAGTAATCACTGAACTTGCTGACAAGTACATGTAGTGGTGTAATTTGGTTCTCTGGTTTAACAAAATCAAGCCATAGTAATTTTTATTATTTAGTTGCAATTTGAAGTTATTTGAAACTATAGTCTGGAGTAAGAAACTTAATGTTAGGATGAAATACAGTATCTCAGTACCTAACCATTACTGTGGTATCACTAAAATGTCATGCTGATTTCTCATTGATATATTTGGATTGAGCTATTATTTGTCTAGACTAGTAATTTTACTTCTACTTACTTTTCAAGCATAGTTTATTATTTTCAAAGTTGGTTTACTTTTACTTTGTGTAATTATGAAAATATTTGGAATTAAAATTGTAATTACAACGTAAGTAAGCACTGTTGTAAAACAATATTTTACTGTTTTTTTTGTTTTTTTTTACAGACTGGGATTCAAAACAGCTTATCTAAATACTATAGATAAACAAGACTTTTATAAACATTTGGGTTACATATTCTGTGATCCTGTTTCATCTGTAAGTATATATCAGTTTTTGTTTGAACAGCGCTAAAAATATATTACATAACCCATTTTCTGCACTTTTGCCCTCCCTTTATAATGCAATATCACAAAAATGAACCCTCCTCCACCCTAACAGAACTAAGGTTTTAATTATTTAAACTATCCAGAACTGTTTAAACATTTAGCTTTATTGTTAACCATTTACCCAAAGAAAATGGAGAAATATTAAGGATTCACATTCAGAGTTTTATACGTATGATAATTTGAATTTATTATTTACTTTTTTTATAAATCCCTAAATGTTAAAGTGGATCCATTAAATTCGACAAAGATAGTCTGTTTTAATTTTTTTTCCAAATTTTTCAATGATTAAATCAAAAAGAAAATCAAAATTAAAAATATAGTAAAGGTATTATATACTGCATATATATAAATATATGATGAATAAGAACATTTAAGCCTTTATAGTAGGTTTACATTCGGGTGCATTTATGTTTTATAACTATAAAGGTATAAAACTGAAAGATAAAAAAAACTGCAAGAAATAAATTTGTTTAAACATTTAGACAAAGGTAAATGTAAACTGACAGCCCAAAACAGAATGATCTATTTAATCCATTGCAGTCCATATACCTTCTAGCCATTCAGCCATGTTGTTTACAATAGTGATGTCTATCATATCCACTTCCTCTTCTGGAACCCATTCAAACTTCTCGTCATTTTTCAACAAGGAGTTCTTACAAACACATATGACTCTCTCTGTTGTTTTTTTGGTACATGGATCGATCTACATTTCTCCAACAAAGTGTTTTCACCCATTCTTGTGAATCTCCCAGAGATGGTAAAGTGTTGCTTTTAAAGCAAGGTAAAGTCCGTATATGCAACAACAGATTTTTAAGTGCTGACTAACTGAATGGCAAACAAAGTTGTATGTTAACTGTTTGTATGAATGCAGCAAAGCTGGAGTGTTGATGTTGGCCAAATTAATGCTCAGGCATACAAAAAGGGAACAAAAATATATTGTTACCAAACCATGGGTGGAACCTGCTCCAGAGACAGTGGAGGAGGAACAGACTGAATTAGAGCTGTGATTGAGTTTTGTCATGGGTGAACAACAATGTATATCATCACATTTGACTACTTGAAGAAGGTACTGACTTTCTGTAATGTGGACCACACACCAAGCAACATCTTTTTTTATTGAGGTAAAGATAGTTCTGGTCCTGGTTCAAAATACTCAGCTTTCACTAGGTAACTATCAATAACTGTTGAACTCCAAACCTTTGCTAATGTGTCTGCAGAAAACTTGAAGCAGTTGTTATATGCCTCTTTCATTCTTTTGTGACAGCATTTTTATGGAGCAACCTCAAATATGTACCAGTATAGCTCAACATAAATCCTTCTTGCTTTAATTGCTTGTGATCATCCAAGGGTTGGTATGAGTGAATAATCTGATAGCTTCTTCTCATTATCTACAGCATCCACAATAGCAGTGTGAACAATGGCTTGTATCAAGCCTGGTTGGTCTTCATTTAGCGATGGCTTTCTGATACCATTTTGCACACACAACTTCTTTTGAACTTCTGGATTGCTGTGGATTATGTCTTGCAGAGCAGCCTTCCTCTTCTGCTGAATTTTGTTTTTGTCTTTCTGCATTATCTTGCATTTTATTCCATTTTTTCCCTCAACCAATGCATTCTTGGGACGTATCACCTTTGGATCTTTTTATCTTCAAAATACTCAAATGTATACTAAGTAGTAATTTATTCAATTCAGTTTCAAGATAGGACACTTCCTTCTTCTGCATGTGCTGCACTATTGCCTTTTTACCAATAGGTTGAACAACAACATCAAAATTACCAGGTCTACTTGAATCTGTTGTCAAATCTGGACGAGGTTCTGAACTTGTATTACTTGGCTATGCTCCTGGTGTATATAATGAAGGTTTTATCAATGCTTTCTAAGTGGTACCTGTTTAATAATGAGCCTAGTTGATAATGGTAATATGTATATTCAGTGCTTGAAGTGGTGGAAAAGAGGAGGTGGGATGGTTTGTGAAATTTTTGAAATTGAATACCATATTTCTTGTTTTTCATGTGTATTCTTTATTAATTATTAAAAAAGTAACTAAAATGTAAAACATTGGAATCTTATTAGGTTAGATTGGTTAAGATAATGAAAAAATAATAATTATAGTTATAGTATGAAAACTCTGATGGTTACTTTGTGGTTACAAACTTGAACACACCTTTGTCTCATTCCTGCCTCTCTCTGACATAACATTTTAAGAAAAAATACAGTTTCTCTCTAAAGTTCTTTGGTACTGTAAATATTTATTGCATCATCTATTGAACTTTTCCATTCTGAGAAGCTTATGGTTTACTAAAAGGTAGTGGGATGGTTTGAGGCCTTCTCGAAAAGAAGTGGGATGGCATCCTGCCTCATCTTGCCCCACTTCAAGCACTGTTTATATTATAATAATTGAAAATATTAATTCAATAAAGCATGAAGAAATACAAAATTAAATAATAAATTTTAGAATTATTGTAGTTTTAGCAAGTCAAAATTATACAACCAACTAATTATAATATATTTATATTTTATCGTAATATCAATAATATGTTAGGCCATAAATAAATTAGCCTTTATATCATCTGGATATTTGCATAGATATTCAGTTTTTCTTGTTTTGATATGCAAATAATATTTTATGTAAATAGTTTCCTTTCCTTGACACAGAATGAAAGCATAGAAGACTTCATTGTGGTTGGCTAATATTTTAAATGAAGCTCCTTAATTGTACTTGCAGCCCAGGTTCTGAACTTTATGTTTTGTTTTTAGATTCTTCTTTCAGCTTATTCCATAAAGCTATTGTTTCATCCAGCTGCACTTTTTCACTTACATGTTAGTTGTGGCTCTGTTTTCTTGAAGGCTGCTAATAACTCTTCAGATCCCTTAATTTGGTGTGACCATGTGAATTTGCCTTGTGTAATGTGTTTGTGTTCATGTTTGAACACTCAACATAATGACATGAAGCTAGAAGCATGCATTAATTCTGTGTTATTGTTACTTTCATATGTGGTTTTTGAATCTGTTTGTTTCATTCTGCATCCTGTTAATTTACTTTGCTCCTTCCTCAATCTCTTATCTTATATATATATGTCATTTATTTCATGTGATTGGTCATAATTCCCAACCACCTTGACATAAAACTTTTCTTGAATCACAAAACTTTTAAAATAATGAGATTATGTTTGTCGTTTTTAAATAGAATTATTGAAAAAAAAATTCTCTTGCTCTATATGTATTTGAAAAAATCATGAATTATTCTGAAGCATATCAGCATGTAGTTTGTTATATTTGAAGTATTAAAAAAACTCATATGTTTATTGTTCTTAAGCAAATGATTATGATTTTTTTCAGAAATGGAATTGCTTTTTTAGAATCTAAATTTTACTGTTTTAAGTTTTAGATGTTTTGTAAACTTCTAGCAAGGTAATTATAGTTCAACTGTATGGTAAACATTAAGGTTTAAGTTTTGACAAATCTTCTGTTATTAGTAATGGTAATTGTTAATATTACTTTCCTTTGGTCATTTAAAATCACTGCAACATTTAACAAAATGTAAAGACATATCCAGATAGTTGTTGGTTTCATAATATGGTACATAGGTCTACTTATAACCAAGAGTCTCTTTGGTTTACTTTATTCTGTGTTGAGTATCACTTCCTCCTTGTTCATCACTTGTTTCTGCATCTGCAAGATTTGATGTTGGAATATAGCTTAAATTTTAAGAAGTCCACATGTAACAAAATTTCCTCTTGATTTTACACTTGTTGGGGGGAGGTATATGATTTTTGTTAGTGATCAGTTTGAAAACTCTCTTAGTGGAAAAAAAGCTTAAAGGGTTTACGAATTTAAATTTCAGATCTAATAAAGTATAACATTAAGAATAATTTACTTATAAATAGTAAGTCTAGTTAGCAGTAGCATACAGTCAAGACATGCAAATAATGCATTTCATGGCCAGTCAGAAAACTAAGTATGATGATAATACTCTACAATAAAATGTTTTCTCATATTTCATCTTTTTTTTTTCTACAATGTGCTTTTTATGTATACTGTCTTTGTGCTGTTGTTGTGACAGTATTTTTATCTCGTGTTATGCAAGTTCTGCATGCCTAATGTGGCACTTCCAATGGTGCCTTTTTTTTCCAGAGTGACATTGCAGCCATGCCTAAATAATGCAGCTAAAGTCATGTTACATTATAATAGATGACAGCTAGGATATGCATAAAAGGTCAAGGTTGATTATGTTTATATTGTACACTTTGCTTGATTCTGTGATTTATGTGATAAATGCAGCACTACAATAAAGTCTGTTAGGAGAAACTTACTTCACAAGCTTAAAAGTTGTAAGAGCTTTTATGACACTGTGTGTAAACATATATGTTTTTTTTTGCTTTTTTCCTTTCTTGAGGTACTTTGAAATGTTTTTATTGCATGATATAATTGAAAACAGAGGAGTTGCTAGATGCTTAAAAGATTTGGGGCTCAGACCCATAAGTGAGGGAATTTTCGGTGTTTCAGTATAATATCGATTGTGGTTTTCTATTTTGGTTTTTCAAGATACCAACTGGGGACTTTGGAGCACTGTCAAATAGAATTGGGGCACAGGCTCTGTGTGCCAGTGCATAGTGATGCCTGTGCTTGAAAATTCACCATATGCCTTTGCTTATTGGAGATCCTTTACACAAACAAGTGTAAAATATTTTCAAAATTAACCCAATTAAGGTAAAAAATTGTTTGGAAAACTAATTACATTAATTTAATCGTTTTGAAGCACAAACATTCACTGGTGTCATGACTTTAGTAAAAATGGTCTTATATTTAAGTGATAAATTTGTAGGCAGAATTATATCATGAAATGTACTTGGGAGTTTAATGTTACTAATGTTGTTGGTTGTCCTCTTGATCCCTACAGTGTAACAATGAACAATGTTGTACGTAAAGACATTTATGAATACCAAAATAGTTTAGTTCCTCTTACTAACCACATATTTTTAAATGATCAGTAGTTAGAACAGATGAATATTTTATGTAAATTTGTGTAGTCTTAACACTGATATTTTAACTGTTGGCATCCTTAATAGGACCTCCACCTAGAATTGGGTTTGAATAACTTTACCTTAATAATAGCCTGGACTGTGCTTGATATTGACAGCAAAAGAATTCTGGAAGTTTCTTGCTGATAGTTAGCTTCTTGTCTGCTGTTGGTTTGTAGATGTAGGCAGTGGTGAAGTTTAAGTTTATCTGAGAGATATCAAGTGGGATTGGAAACTGGTGATTGTGCTGGTTAGGGGAGGTGATTTGAAATCATTGGCTTGTTCCTTGAACTGTAGGGATAGGGATTAGATTTAAAAAAGAAAATTAAGCAATTCAAATGGGCTTATGAGAAACAGTTGGCTGATAATGTTAAAATTAACAGCAAGGATTTTATATTTTAAGTTTAATAAAAGTAAGCAAAATATTAGAATGAGATTGAGCCAATGGCAAGATTATCATTGAGGACTATGAGGTGGCTAAGCTTTTACATGTTTGTTTCTCATGCTTTTATAAGAGAAGATATTAGCAATATTCCTGACTCTGAGCATTCTATGGGAAGTTTTGTAATTAACCTGAATTATGTAGACATTATTCTCTTGTAAGTAGAAAGAATGGGAAATTTAAAGTAGATAAACCATCAGAGCCAAGCATTGTTTCCCAAGGTCTTAAAAGAGGTTAAAGATCAGGTGTGTGAGTCTCTCTCTCTCTCACTAATTTTTTGTAAGTCAATAGAGAGTGGTGAGGTGCCTGAAGATTGAAGAGTTGTGTATTTTTAAAGATGATAAAGAGTTGTTTTGAAAATTAAAAGCCAGTTAGCCTTACTTCTGTAATGGGAAAAATACCAAAAAGTCTGATGAAAGAGTCTTTAGAAACTTGTTTAGTGAAATGTGATATAAAAGAAAGCCAAAATGGATTCAGCAAAGGGAAATCTTGCCTTAGTAATCTCTTATCTTTTTTTTTAGGACATAATTTGTAATTTGAATGAGGAAAAGAGTGTGGACATGGTATACTTAGATTTTTAAAAAGATTTTGATAAAGTACACCATGAAAGATTAGCTAATAAAATCCAATTGGTAGTGGTAGGGAAATTGGATTGTAGGTTAGTTGGATGTGAGAAAGTAAAAGGTTGTTACTAATGGAGCTTACACCTCAGGGGTAAGTACATGTGTCTTTGCTTTTTCTTATTTCATTAATGGTGTTGATAGGGACATAATTACTAAATTAGGAAAGTTTGCTGATAGCAGGGAAAGTTTTGGCATTTCTATCTGTATGGAGGATGATGAGTTATTACGGAATAGCTTGAATAAACTGGTAAATTGGAAAAGTGTTTGACAAATTACCTTTAATTATAACAAGTACAAGATTATGCATTTGGAGTATCATAATTTGGATTGCACATTTAATGTAGGTGGGAACCAATGCAATTGTGTGACTCCAGGAAAAGATTTTTGCAGAGTGGTGGGTAAGTCACTCAAAACTGTTGAAGCAGTGCTCTGTTGCTAGCGGTAAATCCAATAGATTTTTAGGGTTATTTATAAACATATTGATTATGAATCAAATCACTAATTAGGCCTCACTTGGAATACTGTGTACAGTTTTGGTCTCTGTATCTAAGAATGGATATTGACTTATTGGTAGGGGCTCAGAGAAATGCTACTAGGATGATCCTGAAGATGGAAGGGTTAACTTACAGAGATAGGTTCAGTTCTCTTAACTTATTTTCTCTTAAGAAAAGAAGTGTAAAAGGTGATCATATTATATGAGGGATTGATAGGATAAAGGCCTAAGATTTATTTGTACTATACTCTGTAGGTAATAGGATGAGAGGACAGAAGTTTAAGATTTGGAAAGACAGGCTTCAGTTAAGACAATTTTATTTTTCTAACAGGGTGATTGACTTACGGAACTAATTACAATCAGTAATATTGGAGGCCAGGTTTTTATAGGAGTTTAAGAGGGGAATTGATGAACTGCTGAAAAGTGGGTGTGCAGGGAGGGCTTTGAAGGACCAAATAGTTCCTTGTTGTCCATAGTTTATGTTATGTTATTTTGATCATATAAATATGATGAATCATTACATTATTGTTTTGTAACAGTCCTTGTCTGTCAGAATTTAAGTATAATACATTGATGTAGGGATATCTCAGCACTAATGTTCAGCTTTGAGCAGTTTTGTGTTAAAGAACATCAACTATGTGAAAATAAAAGATTTTCCTGATAAAGGACAGTATCTTTACTATGATTTTAAAAAATAAGACTACATTTGCTTATGTGAATATGTGGTGTGTTCTACAGATGTGTACAAGTGGGTCCTAATAAAGTAGTTAACTCATTGCACTTACTGTTATGGTTTTAGAAATAACTTGAAACTTTTATAGGTTCACTATACATGTTTTTCTGGTCACAATGTTTTACATCATTGAAATGCAACAAAAAAAGTTATTTCTTATTGGTTAGGTACAGAAAGTTTGTAGGGTTAGAAATATCAAAACCATTAAATACCATATTTTTTTCTTATTAGGATGGAGGAAATGTTAGCAGATACTTTGTTGAGAAGATGAGAGAGAAGATTGGATCTCCTTTAGATGGTAGTAATTGTATTAAGAAATGGCAAACATTAAAACACAGCATTGATGATGAATCATTTACAAACAGAGAACAAACATTAAGTAAAGAAGTATCAACATATCCATCATCAGTTCCCACATTATCTTCTCCTGTTTCAGTATTAGTTTCAGCAGTTGTCCCACCACCCCCACCTCCTCCAGTTATAGGTGTCAAGAAGGATTTTCACTCTAGTGCCAAAACTTCAGAAAACATTACAGCTCAGCATCTTAATAGTAAAAGAACTTGGATGAAGAAATCTCTGTAATGTAGTGGAGAGGTGTGGGTTGATATTTTCATGGTACAAAATTATTAACTAACTACTGTACTTCCAAGAATATTGGAGTAAAATATTTATGAGGAATTGTTTTTTTGGGAGAGTTAACCATCAAAAATTTGGAGTGGGATAATAGCAGTGTTGATCTTATTTGTTTTGGAGAAAGAGCATGAAAAAAAGTATTTGTTATAAAAGATACTGGATTGTTAAATGGTAAGGAATTATTGATACTGCATATGCAGAGTCACATTTAAGAGTTGATTTTTTTTTTCTACTGCAGCTGATTATTTTATGTTAAAACATTGCTTAGTACAATATGAACTATAGAATGTAAAGGTATATTTTAGTTGTTTTTTTTGCTTTTTATGTGCTTATTTTAAAAGAAATATGCCAATTTCTAAACACATTGATGTGGATAAAATAAACTGACATTTTAGCATCTGAAAGAAACTGTTTTGTAAGTTTAGTGGTATAATCTTTCTACAAACCTCTGAATCAAGGACAATATCACATAGAATAACTCTACTATGGTTTTAAGAATTAGGCAACATTGCATTGTCACATAGTTTTTAAAAGTAACTTATTGTGGTTTCATAAAATTTAAATTTGAGTCATTGGTTCAATTATAACTACTCATGTGGCAAGTTGACAGCCATTGCAAGTGTATTTAATATTAGAAGAAATTTTATTTTGTTTTGTTGTTATTTCCAAAAACTTAAAAGAAAAATCAGAAATATGGAAAAATGTGTAAAATTTGAAATTATAATAGATATTAGAAACAATTCTATTTTGTTTTTCACATAAATTTTCTTTTACCGTTACATGTTAATGAACTTATTCATATTTATAATATATTATTTTTGTGACAGTTGAAGTCAAACTACATTAAAAACTTGATAGAATCAAACATTTAGACCTTGTAATTTTTGTATTTTAATCATAATTCTAGGTTTATACTTTAAATGCTGGGTTATGTATCTAATTATAAATCTGCCTATAGTGTTTGAAGACCAGAATCAATAAAGTTTTATATTAAGTCTCTGTTGTAGCATTTATTAGACAATCAGTCGCTACTACTTCCGTACTGAAATCAAACCTTTCCATATGTAGCTAGTTTCAAACATTTCAGTTTTCAAAAATAGCAGCTTCATGCAAAAAATCTCTTGCAAGACACAGCATAAGGTCTGAAGCTAATCTATTAGAAACAGAATTGTTTTTGTGCAAAGATTTCTTTGAGCAGTTAATACTAGAATACAATGCTTGATCCCTGTGGGAAACAAAGTGTTGATATTTTATTGCACAGCTTTGTGCTAGGGAAAATTTAATGAACCAAAAGATTTTTCTTCAAAATAATAAGGAAAATGTAAAACAAAATGAGTTAAATTGTGGATTTAAAAATTAACACAAAAATTAGTGTTTTTTTGAAACAATAGTAGGCCTATCCTGAATTTCTTTCATGTAACAATTTTCAGTGTTTTGCCTAATATTACCTCTAAGTTGCTATTAGATGGCATTTGTTTTTTCCAATGTAGGAGGCCTTACAGTCTCCACAGGTGTAAATATATCTACCCAGACCTCCAACTATACCCAAACTCTTGTCTTCCATACATTGGTAAACGAAGCTTAACTTTAACTTTGATTTCAGATTAGTTTTTAAACTCGCATCCCACATACAGAATTTTTTTCCTTACTAAAGTTGCTATTAATTTTCTTTGAAGTCTTTAATGTAACATTCATAATGTTGAGGAGGGATTTCATATAAACTTGTAAAAATGCATTTTTTCTACAGTCTACAAAAGTTTATACATATAAAAGCCCAGTAGCAAATTTTCTAAAACGTTAAGTTAGAATAAGTTCAAGAGTGGCCTTTTAATCAAAAAATGTTTCCGATATGATATCTTACTTTCTCTCACAAATAGCTTTTCTCTACTTATACTGCCCACGATATGCACAAATTTTTGCTTGCTTTATACTCTCACCTACCCTTACGTGTATTCACGTGTGACATCTGCATGTTATAATGCAAATAAGCCTCCACCAATAAGGATGTGATACAACTCCTATTGTCACTAGGGCCCTCTCTTCCATGCAGCCTGTAATCACTTCTCGATTGGCAGTGTCACTGACAGGAAGATTTTCACTGATGTTTTCGAACTGCATTTTTACTTAATTGATTAAGTTTACTTTTTATTTATTTGACTGCATAGTTTTTGTTTCCCACCGTAATTGTTTGAATTTTTATGGTTTTGTGAGTTCTGTTTGGAGAACAATTTTTCTTCTTCATTTTCTTTGCAGGGGCCTTG
This sequence comes from Limulus polyphemus, assembly GCF_000517525.1. NCBI lineage: Eukaryota > Metazoa > Arthropoda > Merostomata > Xiphosura > Limulidae > Limulus > Limulus polyphemus. Next base: position 29,476 of record NW_013669160.1, read on the forward strand.
TAGCATACTTGGATCACACTCAATGGTGAGTGTTGCCTGACCAGGTATACTTATTCTGAAATCTGCACTGTGCGACCTGTGTGTCATATATGCCTATCATTGAGATGGGGTGGTCCACAAGACCACTTGTAGGTATGCCTCACAGTATTTTGTTTCTTAAAGATATTTGCCCTGGACATTACACTCGTGGACTAACGTGAGTAAATCAGAGTGGAATTACTGCCCATCCCTGATGATCCATGTATTTTAGATTACTGGATCGACCTGCTTTTCAAAATAAGGTATTATGACCACCCATTGCACCTTCTCTGGGGAAGCATTCCTCTGGACTCTCCAACATGCTGTTTACCCCTTCTTCTAGTGGAGCATAGGAGTCCTTGCCACTTACCAGTTCTTAGCTGCTGGGGTGGTGGACCATGTAGGCTTCCTCCTGAGTGTGTTCACTCCCACTCAGTTGAGAGTTGGATGATGATGTTCTGTAGGAGTAGATGGTGTTGATGCTCATTCTACCGTGGATCTCATGTACAATTCCAGATGCTACCAGGTGATGGACGATGCATTCCACCAACATGTAGTTCGCCCCTGCAGTTGTGGCACTCTCCTTCCTACTGTCTCCCGGATGTCGGTTCCTGGCAGATATGGTGATGGTTGGAGCTAGATCAGCCACATAAGTCGTCACATGTGTGTGGACTGGAGATGCACCCCCACTTTGCTGTCTACCTTCCTACCATCTCCCAGATGTCGGTGATAGTTGTGTTGGATGTGCACACATGATTATGCAGAGAGGGGGTCCCTCTTGTGATTCCACCCTTTTTGCGACATATTTTCACAAGGGGGAAAAGTATACCTGGTTCAAGAGTGGTGCGATCACCCACAGGGTGTTGCCTTTCATTTATTTGAACACTCCATCCATGGTCTTCCTCTGGGCACTTTCTAAAGGAGGATAATCTTCTCACCTGACCCTCTGATAACTCAATGTGGGATTCTAAGATATCATATCAGAAGTTAACATTTCCCTACACCGAAGATGTATTTCTGGTAGACTCTTACCTCCTTTCACATTTCTCATTCGACCTCCCCACTTCTGTTGCAGGTTGTTTATGTACTGCCCAATCTTGAAGTGATTATGGGTTGCACAGACGAGAAGGCGCTAGTGACGATAGGAATTGTATTGCACTCCTATTAGTGGAGGGTTTATGCATGATAGCATGCAGATTTCTCACTGATTTGATGTGAGGGTATGTGAGAGTATCAAGGCTATGGCAAGAAAGGGTGGTATAAGTCAAGAAAAATTATTTGTGACAGGAGGTAAGTATCTATTTGAAATACATTTTCAGTGTAGGAAAATATTAACTTTCTTCACTTGGTCTTCTGTTTTATAAAAAAAAAGTTTCTCACCATATTCTGTGAGATATGACAATCCTAGGAGAAGTGATGTCTTTGTATGGCATTCTGGTTAAGAAAATGCTCCTTAATGATTATTTTGAGGTATGAAGTTCTTCAGAGAATAATGTTTCTCTGTGGTTTTCTGGTTAAGAAAGTTGTTTTCAAAAATTGCTTTGATGTAACATTTGTCAGAGAAGTGATGTTTGTTACTGTAACATGATATTTTGAAAACTGGTGTCCCTGTGCAATTTTCTGATTGAGAGGTATTCCTCACCCATCACTGTAAGGTATGGCATTAACCAGAGAAGTGATGTCCATGTGGTCTCCTTAAGAAGAAAGTGTTCCTCACCTATCACTGTGACATACAACACTGATCAGAGAAGTGATGTCCATGTGTGGTCTCCTTGAGAAGAAAGTAGTTCCTCACCTATCACTGTGACATACAACACTGATCAGAGAAGTGATGTCCATGTGTGGTCTCCTTGAGAAGAAAGTATTCCTCACCTATCACTGTGACATACAACACTGATCAGAGAAGTGATGTCCCTGTGTGGTCTCCTGGATAAGAAAGTGTTCTTCACCCACCACTGTGACATATGACACTGTTCAGAGAAGTGATGTCTCTGTGTGATCTCCATGTTAAAAAAAAAAGTGTTCCTCACACACAACTGTAACATATGCCACTGTTCAGAGAAGTGATACTCCTTTGTGGTCTCATGGATAAAATGTGTGCTTTTCATTTATCATGATAAATATCATGTTCTCTTCATTGTTTTACCCCAAGGATTGTTTCAGAAGCATTGCATTGAAACATTTCACTGCCCATCTGAAAGCTATTTTTGTGTTCAATATTTACTTTAAATGGAATTGTGTTCAGCCTTATTGATCTTTTCAACAGATATGGGGCAATATTAAGATAATTTTCTAATTTGAGTACAGTTCTATTTATCTGGACTGTATGACCATTACATAGATGACATTTCAGAACTTGTTCTGTTCTTTCAGTTTTATTACAGAGAAGTCAATAAAGAATTATTTAATTTTTCATGGTATTGTCTTTTTAACTTTTGTAACAGACCCTCTACTTGACAATGACATGGTTGGATAAATGGGGAGGGACTTGCTATAGTTTGAATTGTATGCAAGTATTATCATACTAATTTATTATACATTTTATCATACTTTGTGCATTTTATTTTGAATAATAAGTTCATGATTTTCTATGTATTAGTGAACTCGTGGCAATGGAAATTTTATATGATAGTCTTTCATTTGCTGTGTATTTTCATACCTTGATGTTAGGGGTTGTTGGCATGATGAAATTTGATAATTCAAGGAAATTTAACATGACTTGCTGATTGAAAGATAATTATGTTCAGGTAGAACATAGAAATGAAAGGTAATTTGTAACATTTTTCCATAGCTTTGATATTAGACAGTAAAAGTAACATTTTAAGATTAAAACAAACAAACTTGTTTAAAGGAAATGTTATTTGATGTTTTACGTTTTTTTGCATGACTCATGTAAATAGTAAAAGGGTGTCACAATCATAAGTTAAATATCAAACTTTGGTTATGGTAGTATTTTACTTATGCAACTGTCATTGTATTAAGGTGTGAATGTGATAATAGACAATTTTCTGGGACAAGTCTCTCACAGGAAGATTTTAACTGTAAACCAAAGTGTAGATTATATAAAATTATTAAAATATTGTTAGTGACATTGCGTTTATTGCTTACTGGTTGAAATTTACACAAGTGTTTGTTCTAAGTTTTCCATATTCTCTATTTTAAGTTCACTATGGTACTGAAGAAAATTAGACTTTTTCATCTTTGTAAACTTTGCATTCAATTATTGAAATCTTATATTTTCTGTTAATATGGATTTAAATTCTGACACAGAATGAAATACAACTAAATTTTGAATTTTAATAAAACCCACATGTACTTTTCAGAATGGAACTGTTGAGATTGAGGGTAACATTACTGAACAATGTTATTGGATGGTTACTCCATGTTTAAAATAACTTGTACATGATAATAATTCCTGTTGATAAAATACAAGTTATCTGAGGACAAATTGTCTTGAAAATAATTAGATTGTAAAAACTATATTGATAAAAAAAGCTAGTATTTAATCTTCTTCATTTGAATTGGAACCAAACTTTGTGACTGTTGAATGTTAAGTGAAGATGAAATGAAGTAATTTTACTTTTCCAAGACAAAAACAATGTAGAATAATCAACATCTGTTATTTCAAAGTATTTAACTGCTTTGTCACCTTAACTGTAACTTCTGTATACTTGTGACACAGTTGACTTGATATAAATGTGTCTACTCATGTAAAAGATGTTTATAAAGTAGAATGTACTGTATAAAAGCAGGGATTAAATTGGGGCAGAATGGTTTGGAATGGCATTATGCCTCTAAAGGAATCAAGACATGGATGAAGGAATGGTAAATAAATTACTTAAATTTGCAGATGATATTAAGGTCTTTGGGATTGCTAGCTGTGAAGAGTATGCTGCTGATTTACAAAAG
>NW_013669160.1:33692-34311 GCF_000517525.1 Limulus polyphemus
CGGAGTTTTAATTATAATAAATGCAAGATAATGCATGTGGGTTATCATAATTTGAATTATAGGTATAATTTGGATGGGAATAACCTTAACAGTGTCATGAAAGAAAAGGATCTTGGTGTAATAGTTGATCAGTCTCTAAATCCATCCAAGCAGTGTGCTGTTGCTAGTGGTAGGGCAAGTAAGATTTTAGGTTGTATCTACAGAAATATTGAATACAAGTCTAAAGAGGTTATAATTTCATTGTATAGGTTACTGGTTAGGCCACATTTGGAGTATTGTGTTCAGTCTTGGGCTCCTTACCTCAGGAAGGACATTGAATTGTTGGAAGTGGTTCAGAGGAGGGTTATTAGAATGGTGCATGGGATGGAGGGATTGTCATTCAAGAAGAGGTTGAAATATCTCAAATTGTTTTCTCTTGAAAAAAGAAGAGTTGGAGGGGATCTGATTGAGATGTTTAAAATTATAAAGGGAATTGAAAGTGTTGATGCATCATCTTTTTTGATAGTTAACAGTGAGAATAGTAGGATTAGGGGACACACAAATTTTGACAAAGTAGGAGTCATCTTTAGCTAAGACAGTTTTATTTTTCTAACAGGGTGGTTGGCCTTTGGATTGGGTT
>NW_013669160.1:34321-69603 GCF_000517525.1 Limulus polyphemus
ATAAGGGCTGGCTTTAAGCTTTTTTAAAATTTACTTATTAATAGTTTTAGTGTAGTTTAGAGGATGGGACAGCTGAGATGGACCAGTACGTTCCATGTTGTCCCAAAACATTATGTTATTCCTGGTCTTATGAGTGGACGATGTTGTAATCCACACTGCTACTACAAAGTGGATCCCAAAAGTGAGTTCCTGGTTTTTGAAAGTTTCAATCTGACCACAGTATAAAGTAAATAGCAACCTTTTTTTTTTTTTTTTACTGGCAGCTCAGGTGATACTTTGGGGTTACAATCTCTCTTATTTTTCAATGGGAATAACCAACAGTGACATGAATCTAAAAAAAAAGACCTAGAACGTTGCACTTTCGAATAGTTGACTAATCTTCTTCAGGAGAATAAAGAAGAATAGTCCTGAAGAAGAACAGTCAACTATTTGAAAGTGCTCAAGTTCTATGGCTTTTTTTAAAATTCATTGCACCTTTTGTGTGTGATCTTGCATGCTAACTTTTATCAGAATCAACAGTGATATGGGTAGTGCACCTAAGAATACCACAAGTATATGCAGTGAAGATACTTTTTAACCTGCCTTTGTTTGAGATGGGGGTATTTTATGATTTATACGCACACTGCAAATTGAATTTTTTTATTTAAATTCATTATACATACATACACGTATATAAAGCTAACATTTTGCGGTTTTTTTTTTTCATCTTGCTGCAAAAGACTTAGAATAACAAGCAGCTAGCAATATTTGCTACATATAAAGTGTATTAAAAACTTAACTAAACAAACTTGAAAGTTGAATACATATACATTCCAAATGTTAATATATATGTTTAGAAAACTCAGAAGAGTTCTTTCACATTTGAGATGTACAAACGTGGATGAAAAATGAGCAAGTGACGTTTAATAAACGTATGTTTTTTTCTAGTGAAATTAAGGAAGAACATGTTACAACCGAAACGAACACACGTACACAAATATATTCATAGTGACAAAAACAAGACTACTATGTAGCAGATTGTTCAATGGTAAATAGTACAGTTTAGGACTACCTTACGTTACAAAGCTGAACGCCTATCAAAACACATTTTATAAATAGGAGAACTCATAATGAAAAGACTATTTTATATTATTACACTAATTAAGTAAATACAGATAAAAGTAGATTTCAAGAAACAGCGGTTCTCTTCTTCAGGACAATAATAAGTTGTACAGGAACACGGACGTTAGTGAAGTGTGGAATCACGGTGCATGATAAGTAGTTGATTCCAAACGTCACTAATGTTCGTGTTCTTGTACACTCCCCTTAAGGAGAGAACCGATGTTTCTTGAAATGTTTAGCACAGTTCCATTTTTATCTGTATTTACTTAACTAGTGTAAAAATGGGAAAGAAATAGTCTTTTTGTTATAAGCTGAATACATTTTTAACTTATTATTTTTTATGTTTTCTAGATGTTTAAGTCGTACATTTTCTAATAAGTAGCTAATCCACGTAATTTATTACAGTAATTATTTAACCTTTAAATGGTAATGAATAAAAAACAAAAATGAACGTTATATAACAAGATACAGGGCGTGGCGCGCACTAAAAATATTGCCATCAGATCAATGTAAATTCAATAGTAACAATAGTAATACAAACAAAGGTCATGGTCCTACGGTGGGAAGAGGAACTGGCCAGTCTTTCTTTTTAAAACGGTCTAAACTAAATATTTTGTCAAATTTTACACAGCAAGTTACATTAAAAATACTATACTTGATTTAAGCCCGTCTACAACCCCACTTATTGGGGATTTGCAGCAACGCTTTCGCAGCTTGCTACTATGTAACACTTTTTTTTAATTTTTTATAATGATTTAATTCCAGGTGTCCCTCGTGGGACAGAACTTCTATGTCTACGTAATGACTGGTGTACGTAAACATAAGACAAACTTTCCATATTAAAAACTTCCCAACATAATTAAACAGGAAATGTAAATTAATTGAATAAATCCCATTTTCTAATCATCTCTGTCGTTTGTTTGGGGAATACTACCCGCATTACATCATACTGCGATCATGTGGAACGAAGGACTTAAAGACAGTGTTAAATGAAATATTTTGTGCCTACTTTATCGTAACATTGGTTTATTAATAGTAGCTTTGTAGTTATTTCGCCAGTTTATCGCTGTGTAGTATGTAATGAAACAGCATATTTTTATATCATAATAACCATTCTTTATATTATATTTATAGACTAAGCTTAAGAGTGTAGATTTAGAGGCAATAGCGCCTCTATGCTACATAAGCACTGGCATTTTTAGTGAACTGACTAAATATCACAAAAATAAACTAGGATACAGATTATTCGCATGCGCAATGAGAAGGTGGACAGAAGCCTCCGCTGCAGTTGTTTATACACCAAACGTCCATTCCTGGTACTGTCTTCCAAACACTCACAGGATAGCATACTTTCCTCCTCCCATTAGGGTGCTTTACTAGCGGAGCTTTTGGTTTATTGGTGTGCCTTATATGAGGTCTGTGAGTAGGCCTCCAGATTCGTTTTGTGGGGGGAGGTGAAGGTTGTGGTTGTTGAGGTCTCACTGGCTCAAAGTTATCCCCCTGAATAGAGACATCAGCACAACCTCGGAAAGTTTCTTGTGGACCACATCCTACACTCTGCGAGCCATCTTCACAAGTGCCCCAGTTATTTCCTGTAAAGATTAGACCAGTCTGAGAAAAGAATCACATTTTTTGTGTTATCTTGCAAAATTACCAACTCAGATAAAAAACAAAACAAACGGGAGAAGCAAAGTTTTCTAGTTCAGTTTTAAAAACTGAAAACCTTGATCATAATTCAATAGTTAGGTATAACTTCGTGAATGTATTCATTTAAAAAGTCATTTTCATGAAAAAAGTTTTCGCTTTTTAAATACTTATCAACAAAGAATAGATAAGTTTGCAGAATATAAAGTACAACAATTATTTTTAAACACACAAATATATACTTTTATGTTTCAACTGTTTGTAATAACTTCAAAGACCTGGTAGTTAAGGTGCTCGCAATCTGTGGGTCGCAAGATTGAAACCCGTCGCCGAACATGCTCGCTCTTTCAGCCATGTTATATATATATATATATATATAACGGACAGATAGTCTTTTTATTTGATAGTAAAAAGTAATTAACTAGATGTCGGTGGGTGATGTTGGCTAACTGCCTTTTCTTTTGTCTATCACTTCAAAATTAGGGACGGCGAGCGCAGATAGCCCCCGAGTCGTATTGCGCGAGAATTCCACAAGAAAAACGAACAAATATTTGTAGAACATCTATGTAATAGTGACACCAATACACTTCATTAATATTATATTGTTAACCGAATTATCTTTGTAATGGTGACACCACATACTTCATTGATATTATATTGTTAATCGAATTATCTTTGTAATGGTGACACCACACACTTCATTGATATTATACTGTTAACCGAATTATCTTTGTAATGGTGACACCACACACTTCATTGATATTATATTGTTAATCGAATTATTTATTTTATCACGTTAACAGCTTTTTTTCGTGTTTTATTTTTAAATCAACATACTAGCCCTCCCGTGGCTCAGTGGTAAGTCCGAGGGCTTATAACGCTAAAAGTCGGGTTTCAGTACTCGCGTTGGGCAGAGCACAGATACCTATTGTGTATCTTTGTGCTTAAAAACAAACAAAAATCAACCTACCGGCAGTATAAGTCCATTGGAACACACACTGGGTGCAAGTAAGTCCAGAAGGGAGTCGTAGCTGGATTTTGTAAGTATCTGGTCGATTGTTAGGCACGATGTACTTGTAGCCAGATCCGTCCGCTAGGGCAAGAGGATAACGATCTAAACATTCCTGAGTAGCCACCTTTTTGGGATTATTATTGGGGCATAGTTTAAATTCGAAGAAACCTTTATGATTCGCTGTTAACTGCACCTTGGCTGTGATTTCCTATAAAACAGCAGAATTCAAATTTAAACATTTTTTTAACGCTCCAGTTTACTGTCTCTTTCAATTAGCCAGAAAAAAATTTTAAATAGAGGGAGAAAGATGTTAAACACTACAATAACTAAGAACGCACTCTGTTATATCAATCTATTCATCGGTAGTTGTAATACGATATTACAGTAAATACTTGCAGAGTTATAAAACTACTCATCCAGTGACTACAACACTGAACGTGACTTAATCAATGATTTAAGTTTATTGAGAAGTTTTGTTTCTTTGTAGTTAAGCATAGAGCTATACAAAGGGCTATCTGTGCTCTGCCTATCACGGGTATCGAAACCCGGTTTTTAGCGGTGTTAGTCCACTGTGCTACTGGGAGGGGGAGGTTATTTGATAAAGGAGAATGTGCTTGATATTGGTAAAAAACAGAACGTACATGGGCTGAAATATCGGGTAAGTTAGAGCTATTCGCAGCCTTTTAAATCAGAAATCAATAATAAATTACGTATTTTCATTCATTGTGATCCTTTATTCATTTATTAAATCAAATGATGACTAAAGACTACCAATTTAATAAGCTGCAAACAGAAGGCTGGAGAACAGAATCGACTTACCACTCGGTTATATAGAATGAAGATAATCACATTTTATTTATTCAATTTCACTTCATAAAGTAAGTGTACCGACTTCAGTGAAACTTTATGAATGTTATGAATGAAGTATTGTTTGACACTAGTTTTTTTAGAGTGATAGACAAGCACATGTAAGTTTGAAACATAATTCCAAGCATGTGAAGTTTCTAGTTTTAATGTGTTATGTAGTAGTAAACGATCAAGTTTGTTTGTATGGATCTATCATTTCTTATATGTGAAGTAAATACACAAGGGTTAATCTATAACTTTCACAGTTTGTATACAGCATCCGTTCAAATATAAAGCAGAACACATGTAGCCCCTGTGATCGAAGTTAAACTAACGTTGGCTATATATCTAAATAGTGTGATTTTTAGATCAGATATACCGTATTAATTTACCATTTATCTGAGGTTGAGTTAATTTCTTTACACGTTTTTCTTAAAAACTACACGATAACAAAACTCGCTTGTTCTTTTTCTTAGGTCTGTAAAGTGTGCTGATGCAAGTAAGATCCCTTAAATCTTCACTGAAATTTCAATATGTAGTACTCAAATTTATGCAACATATACGACTAATCAAAATGTAAAAAATTCAAGATAAAAGTGAATCACGCGGTACGTGTGTTTTAAAGACACCAGACACACAGTACTTTCGCTTTTTCTATACCTTATTTTGTAGTGAAGATCAGAGAAACCCTTCATTATGAACCATTTTAAAAGCATAAATATTTCGTAATGATGGATAAGATGAGGATGTGCAATATGTAGCCTTGTACACTTTGAAATCGTGTACGTAAAAGCACTTCTTTTGAGGAGTTGTGTCTGGGAAAAATAGATGTTATTGTATCTCACGAGCATTGATAACTTATCACATGTTTGTGAAGTCAAAGTTTATACTTAAAGCAAGCTTATGATTTAACTAATGTTGTTAGAAGACTTGTGATAACAGAATAAATCTTGCTTCCAGACAGCCTTCTCAGAATAATTATCAACATGAAAGGGTCTTCACAATCACTTCCCCGGGTTTTCATTCATTAATATGCATACATATTCAAGATTCTACTTTTTATTCTACTATGAGAAGAGGACGTAATCTTTTTTAAAATTATTGAAATAATAGAAAATGTATTAATCTTATCACCCAGTTGAAAATTGTGAAATATCCACAACTTGTGGACAACTGACCCTAACTTGCAAGGGCGTCATAACCGGTGTGGCAAATGGGGCGTTTGCCCCACTAATATTGTTTTGATCATTTTTGCTACTAAACGATATTATGCATCATAGATATTACCTAGTGGTCAAATATTGCCACAAATAAATTAATTTTAAGCCAAGTAATTGCACTTGCTGATTTGTATCTTGTGTGCAATCATTGTAAATCAAGTATTACATACAACAAACGCTATAAACTCAAACACATGCATAATAGTTAAATATAAGTATACAACGAAAATCGTTTCATTGCCTTGATGTTTTTCGTTTGTTTAGCAGTAATCTGCCGCTAGACGATTGTAATTTTGTTTCATGCCATAGTTTGTTTTTTCGTAGTGTCTATTGCCGTTTGAATGGCAAATAGTAACAAGATAGATAAAAACATGGGAATTTAAAAACCTGCAAAAAGGGATCATAAAAAAAGTAAGGAAACAAGGCTGGATATACTGTAGACATTATTTACTCAAACTACAAAACCATAGAATTAGATTTGATGGAGTCAAAATAGGGATTTGTAGTTTGAATAAATAATGTCTACATCATCTTCAGCCTTGTATCTTTACTTTGTTTTGTAACGATCCCTATTTGCAGGTTTTTAAATTCCCAATTTTTTATTTATATTGTTTGCTGGCCTTTTTTATGCTCAACTATTGGCAAAGGATTACTTGATATGGTAGCTAACTTTATACATTGTAATGATAATAAACCTAGCTAGTAGCTAACTAATACGGTCCATGAGAATTCACTGTAGCTATTGACTATTTGATAACATTAGTTCGAAATGTAAGATGTTAAGCCAGCTGGGGATTTTCATGGAAATTTGCTTGAGAAAATAATGAGCACTTATAGTTTCTGTGTAACAAAATTCTCTATATATAATGCATAACAATGGGCAAATATATGCATAGACTAAGACACAACCCTCCACTAAGGGCGTATAAAATTGTATCAGTAGAAATTTTAAAGTAATTATTCTACAAATGTGTGTAATAACATTTAATGTTATGTGTATTGAATTTTTTTACTCCTTCACTTCATACATAATATATGGGTTGGCTTCCTAAAGACACCGATTGTATAATGTTTAAAGCATTGAGTATATACATGTTACAGTCATTTAATGTTCATCTATTATTGTCTGGTAATTCCTGTTTCACCCTGAATTTAAGCTTTTTAGAGGAACATCTTATATTTGCAAGAAAACTAACTTACTTCAAGGCATAATTATAACATCGCTTACCCTAGAATTATGATGTTTTTAGCTTATGTTACATATACAAGAAATAAAACACTTTTCCATACTCCTACGACTTTCGCACTACGTTATTTAGTATTTTATAAAAGGTTTGGGTGCATTATACGAAGCCGTTTTTGTTGTAGGCTGGCGCGAAAATAATAATAATAATTACAAACGGGCCGTTTTGAGCGGATTTTCTTTTCCTTTTAAGTCTAAGATGCGTGCACTTTTTGTGCATTTTTCTATGTGTAAAACCGTAGCAGTCAATAGTAAAAGTTTTAATGTGTTGTTTGAACTGAATCTTTACTGTTTAAGGTGCTTTTTGCTCGAACATTCTATTAGGGTTTTGTGCAATTCCTTGTGATCTCTATTATGAACCACTATCGTGGTTTATGATAGCAAGCATGTTCAGTGAAACATTTGTTTTAGAAATCTAATACTTGTGTGAATTCATTTTTCATTTCTGTTATAATCTGTAATCGTATTTAACCTTAAGATGATAAAAAAAACAAATCTTATACTGATTGCTTTGCGTTATATAAACACAGTTAAATTATTGCAAAACACATCCTTTGTAATAATTATTCTCCAATGCACTCGCTTAACAAAGTGGGGATAGACACGGTCATAGCTTTTAGTTTAATGACATTTTATAATGGTTTCCCGTTCAACCATCGTAAATTTGCTTCTCAGGCCCCTGTCTTGATGACAATTAAAATAGTTTACAAGTTACAACAATTTTTCAATAAGATAAATATATAGACCAATTTGCATATTTAAACTTAATAAACTTTGTTTCTAAATGTCATTGAAAAATTTGTAACAAGTTACAGCAAAAAGGCTATTATTCAATTCTAGGTATTGAAAAATGAAACAAAAAATATTTTTCAATTCCATTGTTAAAATATGCAAGAGGAAGGCAATTATTCAAGTCCGCTATGGATAAGATGTAAAAGAAAGCTTGTTATTTGATTTTAGGTATTGAATAGATGTAAAAGAAAGCCTATTATTCAAGTGTTAAAAAAAAGAATTAGAAAGATCTGTTGTATTTGCTTTAGAGTTAAAAACGTTTTGTTGTCTCCACTTTAAAAAGAAATGAGAGCCCTTTCAACATACGACATTCACTAATAACGCGATAAAGCATGTTCAAAAATTTATCTTATGTGAACCCGTATGTCTTACTTTCATGTTGAAAACTTATTTCCAGTGTGATGATGGATAATGAAAAACAACTTCACAGTGTTACATTACAGAAACAATGAAACAAAAATCTAATATTGTAACGCGACAATCGAGTTTCTTAGTACAGATTACGTTGATTATGCTTGATTTCAAGTTGAAATGAAATGAATATTTTTTTACAGTGCAGAAGTATTAAATATTCATGATATAAAGTAATATTTAATCTTGGTGATACCATGTTGTCCCCCCCCCCTCCCCGCTCAGTGGAAGGTCTGAGGGCTTGTAATGGTTAAAAACGAAACAAGAACAATTTTGTTTACTTATGGTAATATCATCCCTCGTTTCGGTGATCTAATTAAGAAGATATTCAAAGCACTTCGTTTTCACTCTCTCGTAATTAAACAATTTAGGCTCTTGGTGACAGCTCATTCTGGAGTGTGTATTTGGAGTTGTAATTTGTCGTTCAAACACATCAGCACGTTAAGGAAGATACTCAATAATACAATACTTAGTATTTTATTAAACGTTACTTTAATTCTTATAAATAACTTAATAAAACCTTACCTGTCCATTTTGATATTTTTTCACGATAATTCCTTTCCCGTAAATACCTCCTGCCTCATTTTTTCGAGGTTGTGGATCGTTCCATGCGTCTCCACATATTCCACATTTTCCGCCATTTCGTTTCCAATGAACCTAAAGTACAATTAGTTCACATAAGGAGTTCAACTATCAGCAGACGCTACTAACTAAAACATTCACAAGCTTTCTTCTTTATTGTACCTAAATTACATGTCCAATTTCTTCAGTATGTTCTATTTCATTCAATCTTTAACAAACTCGTGTATTAGTCTTCATCCAATGGTTCTAAAATTCAGATAGAGTTTTCCACAAGTAGCACGTTTTGACGTAATTTCAAAATGTCGTTGCTCTAGCTTTTGAAGGACTTAAATGGAACTATATATATTTTATTTATTTCCTCTGTTCACTAGTTTTGTTGTAATTCCTGTTAATAAGCTCTTGATAATTTGAAATTTACTGATTGTATTTTACACCATACACTAATGGTGGTGGGGCACACAATTAATTAAACCATGTTGATAACCTTATGTTTTACCTGTTACAACACCCAGTGTAAAGGACTGATAAAAAGAACAAAAACATGATTAACTGCAATATTAACGATATTTTGTATATATTTTTTGTAGTGTGACTCATGTTATTAGGAACCCTGCAATCAACAAAGTCATGAACCCATAAACAATTTGGTGCAAAAATAGTTTAGAAAACTGTGTTTTAAAAAGTTGATATGACATGAAAGCTATTGCTAATTCTAGGGTTAAGTACGAAAAACTAGGATAGTGCGTTTTAGGCCACCTAATATGCTCATTAAGCAATTACCCAGCAGATGGTTGACGGTAGACGGTTAGACATGGTTACTTACTGAAGGGTTTATTCTGCCATGCAGTTCACTGACTTAGCTTCAGGCGTTTCATATAAGAATATTGTTATAATATTATTCTTTCGTTGACGGTTCTTTTAAATTATGTGGTGAAAATAATTCAACCTCCAGTCCATGTAACTATAACGAATTAGCTTATTTCCTCCTTTAATGTTCCTACAGGCTTAAACACTTTAGTAACTTATAGGTAGGCCACGTTTACAAATGACGCTAAGTGTAACTTACTAGCGTGAAAAAACAAACTTACTTGTACGAAGTAATTCAATATGCGCGGTATCTAACAGAGATTCAAATACTTCACTAAAAATTAAAACACTCTGTCTGATTCACTCTACCAGCTAGAAAGAACTCTCTACAGTCTCAGTTATCTTCTTAATTATCCCTTTTCTTACGCTTTACCAAACCCTGTATATATATATAACCTACAATCAGATTTACTAGAAAACTCTGACGTCAAATCTTTCAGAATTTTCTAAGTGTTGTAGGCCTACCTTAATATTATAATCATAACGACTTTTCATTTTATCACTAGATGACTTAAGGTCATTCTCGGATAAAGTAATGTATGGGATCAACGGTGTTTCTCTGTATATGTCTCTTCTGAGTGACTATTTTCTAGATGGCAGTATAGAAGGTCCAATAACACTTTAAATTTTCTTCCGAACATTAATGACGACAGTATTTTGCCGCTTGTTTTATGTATTACTGTACAATAACTCATAAGTAACAGTGGAAGATCTTGTGTGGTAGGTGGTGATTACTAGCTGCCTTCTCTCTAGTCTTACACTGCTAAATTAGGAACGGCTAGCGCAGATAGCCCTCGTGTAGCTTTGCGCGAAATCCATAACAAACAAACAACCCTTTAGCACCCGGTGTTGTGGCTTTTCACATTCAGTGCGTATGGAAAGGCCGGTCTCTGTCAATAAATTTTATGTAAATTATCCGTTGGTGTCAGTGCCTGTGCGATAGTGCAATAACCTAGTCAAGGTCTAACTAACCTTTTTATTTCATAAAAATTTTGATTTGTAGCCTAATTTTCTTCTTGGCTGCTTGAGTGTATTTGGGTGTGAATGTGTATTTCGTGGGAAAGAAAGTTGCGTGAAGCACAGTTTTGACTTTTAGTTGTAAGATATATGTAGTTCACGCTGTGGGACTGAAGTCATTATTCAAAACCCTCAGCTAGCCAGTTTAAAAACTAATATATTTAGTTAAAGGGCCAATTAGTTTGAAAGATTGAATAATTAATGCTCAGGAAAGGATATTCTGACGACACTGAACAGTAGTTTTTTGTTTGTATTAGCGCAAAGGCTATTTGGGTTCTGTCTATCACGGAAAATCGAATCCCATAATTTAGTGTTGGAAGTTCGTAAATATATCGCTCACCAACTGGGAGATAACAATAATCGTTTTTTTACAGTTTATTCAGTTTTAATTTTTAACCACTAGGGAGCCACTAGATGATATTAGGGTATAGAAAACTTAAGCTGGCAAATAATATTGGGCAGTTAATATGTGTGCGATATTACATCTCGATAAGACTAATATTTAAATCTCACCTTTTTTTTTATTAATCCAATCAACCCACTGAGCGCGGTAGGCATTAGACGGAGTATAGTTTCAATGCTATTGTCCACCCTTCTTACTGGAAACCTCTACTGGGCCAGTAAAAAAGTATGTGCTTTAATTCATAATCAGTTGCTGAGAGAATTTTTGTTTTGGTAATATATACACATGTGTTGTTAAAAGTGTAACGCCAATAATTCGCTAAGTATTTCGGTCATAAAGTATACTAAAACTTTGATGTAATTAATTAAATTAAATATTATTATCATGGACTAAAGTTTTGATTTTATTGATTCATTAAATTTACTAAAAGCAGAGTATGCTAAGATATAGACTTCGCTAATACACTATCCATGCTGATCGTGGGTTATGCTAAAAATGACATCATTGAGTCACTAAGCACACTCAATGGTACTAAAGTCAGTAAGCACACTCAATGGACTGTAGTAAATGAAAAGAGTGATGTATAAGAAAGTAAAAGTGATCCTATTGAAGTTTACAAGATTTATATTATGTATCGATTGGATAAAGCCTCTGACTAATATATGTTATATTTTGAAGACATCAGAACGAGAAGACACAAGTTTAATATCTGAAAAAGACAGTTAGGACAGTTTTATTTCTATAAGAGGGTGAGTGTCTTAAGGCATGAATTGCCATAGACAATAATGGAGGGCGGCACTACAAAAGCTTAAAAGGGGGAATCCACAATTTCTTGAAAATAAAGAGTTGGCTTACGTTTTTTTTTGGAGGCTTTAAAAGACAAAATGGTCCTCTGTTGTTTGATTTTTTATGTACTTTATTGTTTAAAGAAATTTAAAAAATCAATTTTGTAAAAAAAAAAATACCAATATTGATTATATTGCTAGTAAAACTATTGTTCTCTATAGGAAATCAATGATAATATGGTTTCACAGTTTTGTAGAATCAGAGGTTGAAATTAACATAAATTATACAGAGACTGTGAAAAAAGCTGAATATGGAGTAAATGTTGCCTGACCTATATGATTGAAAGGAAAACTAAAAGTTTCAACCTCGCTTTATAAAGTATATCCGCAGAATTTGAATAGAAATTGTCTCAGCAGTAGCATTCTTCAACAACATGAAAGTTGAGCTTTGTCTTGAGACCTATTACCATGAGGAACTAGTCAAAAGTGAAATAATAGTATTTCTTATCATTCATATGACCTCTATGCTACCATTTCTCTTGGTATTTCGTATCTTTCATATGAGTTCTAAACTGTCATATTTTCTAATATATTAAAGCCCTCAATTAAACGGAATACTGTTTAGTTTATTGTTTTTTTATAAAATTTGAGATTATCAATATATGATTATTTTAAAACATGTTTTTTGGTAAACACAACACACAAAACAAATTGTAGACACGTTATTACTGTTCATAGAAATGCTCAAATTACAAACGTAATGTGCAAAATAAGTGTTATCAATTGAAAATGTAATTTACGTAGACAGATATTTAGAAACAGTGGGAATATAAACAAGAAAAATACTTCTATGATGATGGATACATTGGAAACAGCGAAAAATGTATGCAACGTTATAGCTGAGGCTTCATAGTTGCTACTACTTGTAGTTCAATGATTATATGTGAATCATTACTCTTCTTATCTGTGTAAAACACTGGAAGTAAGGATCAAATATTTGTATATAAAAGCAAAGTTGACAATAATTTCTAGGTGTTTGAAAAGAACGAGTTGTTGTTTCCGCTGGCGCTCACAACATATTAACCAAGACCTTGGAACATAATGATAATTATACCACAAGGGTGATCTAATGCAAACAGACATTTTCCTGGGAATGTTATCACACTGGATGATTCACAATATCATCCTGGGCTTGGCGGGTGCTAACCTCCTGAACTGAGTGTGTGACCAGACGCTGTACGAAGTTATCCAGTTAATTTGATCACTACCCAAACAAGATAGCAGGCAGAAAACATAATTATATTTAAGACCTTGATGATACCAGTGCTTTATGCATGATGATGGTAAATTGCATAAAGGCATTAAACATGTTTTTTATAATTATTTGGATGTGTTTTTATAGTGAGATCATCTCGATGTTACTACATGTACACTCATCTAGTTTCTCTGTTATATGATTATAGACTACTGTAAATATATTCTGTTAATTTCTGTGTTAGTGGCTGTAGGTACACTCATCTAGTTTTATAGGCTGTTGTTTGTTTACTTCACTAACTTTTGTACTAATGATTACGATAACCGGACGTAGCTAATTTTTGTACTAGTGATTATGATAATCGGACATAGCTAGTGTATGTACTAATGATTACGATAACCGAACGTGGCTAGTTTTTGTACTAATGATTACGATAACCGGACGTAGCTAGTTTTTGTATTAATGATTACGATAACCGAACGTAGCTAGTGTATGTACTAATGATTACGATAACCGAACGTGGCTAGTTTTTGTACTAATGATTACGATAACCGAACGTGGCTAGTTTATGTTCTAATGATTACGATGACCGAACGTGGCTAGTGTTTGTACTAATGATTACGATAACCGAACATGGCTAGTTTTTGTTCTAGTGATTATGATAACTGAACGTAGCTAGTTTTTATACTAGTGATTACGATAACCGGACGTAGCTAGTTTTTGTACTAATGATTACGATCACCGAACGTAGCTAGTTTTTGTAGTAATGATTACGATAACCGAACGTAGCTAGTTTTTGTCCTAATGATTACGATAACCGGACGTAGCTAGTTTTTGTAATAATGATTACGATAACCGAACATGGCTAGTTTTTGTAATAATGATTACGATAACCGAACATGGCTAGTTTTTGTTCTAGTGATTATGATAACCGAACAAGTTGGCACGCTCTTTAAACAGTGTGCATGCGTGTGTATCATTTGTGTCTCCACTTCATCATACACATTATAGTTTTCGTATAACTCCAGGGGCAACAAGCGATCGACCTATCTCCTTCTCTTTGAAGCACATTTTTGTGAAATATTGGGGAAGGAGGGGACAAAAGATATGTTGGCCTCTTAAACATTATTGGAAAGAGCCAAGCTATCCTCTCCGCAAATACAGCATAATTTTTAGTGAAATATTATTAACTGTATGGGCGTCCGCGGAAGGGCAAGAGCGGACAATTGTCCCCCTTATATTTCACCAAAAATTGAACGTATTATGATGTATACTTAACATCGTGGTTAAACTAAATATTTTTTTATTCAAACTGTAAATTTGTGTTTACGTTTAAGCACACATAACATATATTCTTTTAGTCTGTGGACTTACACTGTAAAAACTCACTCCCTGCATACGTGTCCTCACCCCCCTGAAAATATTTCTGTGAGCACCCATGTCTGATACAAAGTTATTTGCAGTTAGGAATGTAATTTTGTGCAATGTTATATAAAGCTTCTTTATTAGTATAGTTGTCCCTGTGTTAAAGAAGATATTCTTCAAAGTACTAGAAAAGTGTTAGCCCCATACTGATCAATACGATTATTCTATAGCACTCAGCAACTGAAATTTTATATTTGTGGAAAATCACGTATTTGATACATTGTGAGATATCAACCACAGAATCATATATATGTGTTAAAGTTAACATCTATATAATAAGATTCAGTGTGTCCCATAGCTCCTCCTAAACCGCTGGCCGCACTGACGCTTAAATGGTACCAAACGAATCGTCTTGGACCCGAGGTTTGCACAAAGGTACAATTTTTCGCCCCAGCTCTTGGAGAACATAGGGAATTCCCAAAAAATTATTATAAACTGTTGGATTAACCAACTTCTAAGTGGTGCCAAACAAATCGTCTCGGCCCCAAAGTTTGCACAAAGGTAAAACTTTTCACCTAACCCCTTAGGGAACCCGGGTATTTCACGAAAACACTTTTACGGGGATTCTCCGAAAGAGGACCCCAGATTTACCATTGATTTACATTAGACCACGTAAATATGTAGGCCTACTAATTACCATTCGTAACTTGGTTAAAGAAATTAAATTCGCATTATAGTGGCAATGATCATTAAACTGATAAAGTGCAAAATAGTAGTTCAAGCATAAAATGTGCAATATAGCGGTCCTGTTAATGTGGGCCTACATAGGCCTACGGGTTTATTATTTTCTTTACATTGTTAGTGACCAACTATAGTGACCTCTGTACTGATGATCAACATTGTTTAATTATTAGATATTAACAATACAGCCTTTGAGTACTGACAACTAACATTTTTGATGCTATTAGATACCTATTGTTGTTATTTCATTACAGATTATCAAACTTTTTTCTCTATATTGCGAGAAACTGTTGTTAGATGTGTACTAGCAACTAACACTTTATATTGTTAAATATCTACTATAATTATATATGTGTATTGGTAATTAACATATTTATATTGCTAGATATCCCAACACAGTTACATATTCTAACAATTAAAGCTTTTGACTATGTTAGATACTTATCTATTCTGAGAAACTGTTTGGATATTTTGAAATTTCAGATAAGAACTGGCCCTATTCAAGAAATATATATATATAACTGAGTTAAAACGTTGATGTTAATTTTGTTTTTTAACATTACTACACGTCTACTAGTTTAGAACCGTAAAAGAACTAATCAGAATATTGACATTTTAACAATCACCTACTTGGTAGCCTCCACAGAAAAGTTCGTGATCGTTATAATTAGGTGTAGTAGGAAAGCCATATCTCCACATGGACGACCTGGACGGTGGGTCAATCAACCTTCCATGTCCAGCTGAGTGGTCAACGTTGGTTATCATCAACAGGCACACAGTCAGGGAAGTAACACATCTCCAAACCATAGTATACGAGTTCTTAAAAAAGAAGATTAAAAATACTGTCTGAGAAATATTTTCATAGTTTCATATTTGTAATGATTTGCATCAGTTACTAACGATAGGATTGGAGTGTAAAGTTACATTCATAGTAGTCATTAACATGGCGAACGTACTTATTGCTTTACATTGCTATATATTGAGCTGGAAATTCTTTACTGTTTTTATTTAAAATAAAAGGTGAAACATATAACTAGATGTACTTCTGCAGGGTCCCCGAAAGTGTTCTGTTTCAAAAATAAATAAAACCAAAATTAAGAGTAACAAATATTTTTATTTGTTGCTTTTGAAGTTCATATGTTATGCTGTGTTGTAACCTACAGAGTCCATAATTCTTTTCGTGATCCATGGTACGAGCACGTTTTACTGATGTCATGGCATTACAAATTGCAACGTTAAGCGTCCCTTATGTGACGTCATTTTTAGTATCTACTGGCTGACTGACAGACAACAGACTACTGCATAGTAGTGCGAGTGGTTAAAACAGGTGACAAGTCCAGGCGGCCTTCGGTCCCCTTTCGGGGAAATAATATTACTATTTATTTAAAGATAGAATTCACTAACTTCAAAGGATCAAAGAGGAACATACTTATAATAATGTACAATAACATCACACCTAATGCGTAGTTAGAGACACACGTAAATATTACGTAGTTAGAGACACATGTAAATATTCACCAAGCTTAATACATACTCTACTTCTATCAACTTCCAAAATAATTTGGTCTTTAGCTAGGACCCAGTATTTAGCCATGTAAGATAGTTTACTCTCGTATGTCGGATGCTATATCAAACATCAGCTTGTGAAAGGGGAAGAGAACCGGTTACGTGATGTTACAACATTTACAAGCACGGGTACAGTATTTGAGTTTTTTTTTTTTTACTTGCTATAGCGAACATGTATTCATGTATGATTTGAAGAATATGCAGCATTGATGCTACTAATTTATTCTTCCGAACTATTCAGCTGACAAGCTGTTTAAAATCTTTAGTTTTAGTAATTCTATAACAGCTGACTGACCTCTGAACGAATACTCTGAAACTTATGACCAGTGAGTGGACAAGGCACCTAACGGCTTCAGAAAAAAAGTCAAACAAAACCAATGAAACAATGTAAGAGAAAAGTGATAAACGTTTTATATGTAACAAAGCAAACAAAAATTAACTTAAATATTTTAGGGTTATTTGTTGCATTCCAATGTACTTGTAGTTTTCTAATACATTTATATTTTCAAATTAAAAGTCTTCCTGTGAGCCAGCAGTAAGTTTCCGGATTCACAACGCTAAAATCCGGGGTTCGATTCTCCGCGGTGTACAGCGCGCATGCAGGCCATCGTGTAGCTTTGCATTAAAAACTACCAACCAACTTTCAAATTAAAATGAAATGTAAAGTTTTTATTACAAAAATAAGTCCACATCACTTCGAAAGTTAACTCTGATTCTCTGTTTCTTTTGAATAAGACCCTTATTTAACACTTAGCTTATAGACCAGCTATAATTATAAAATGAAACCAATTATGATCGAGTACTGAATTAGCTTATAAACTAACTAGATACCACTAAGTTCGAGTACTGGATTAGTTTATAAACCAACTATAATTGTAAAATTAAACCCATTGAACTGGAGTACTGGATTACATCATAAACCAACTGTAACTGTAATATGAAACCCATAGAACTGGAGTACTGGATTACATTATAAACCAACTGTAACTGTAATATTAAATTCATTAAGTTCAAATATTGGATTAGCTTATAACCTAATTATAAACCCATTGAATTCGAGTACTGTGTTAGCTTTAACCTAACTGTAACTGTATAAAAGCCATTAAGTTCGAGTATTGGATTAGTTTATAAACTAAGTATAATCGTAACATGAAAACCATTATGCTTAAGTACTGGATTAGCTTATAAACCAGCTGTATCTGTATAAAAATCATTAAGTTCGAATACTGGATTAGCTTATAAACCAAGTATATTTCTAATGTAAAACCCATTAACTAAGCCCAAGTGTTCAGTCAAGTTCACTCTTCAGGTTGTTGGTTTGTTGAATCGCGTAGCATATAGCAATTTAAAAGCAGGAAAGTGTGAAAGTTTATTTTGTTGTGAAGCGCAAAGCTACACAGTGGGCTATCTAGAAAGTGTGAAAGATCCTTGAACTCTGCACATGAGTAATTTTTAAAAACACATTAATATTTTGAGGTTTTGGCAAGAAAGATGTAAAAGTTTCAGGTGCATCGCTAGAGAACGACTATATTTATGAAACCCAACGAAGTGAACTGTTCATACATGCTACACGTGCAAGATTAATGATGAAGATCATGCACAAGGATATGAAGACATAAAAATGCTTACAATGGTTTAAAGTAGACAAAATATTGTTAACGTTTTAGAAATGGCTTCTTTTGCCGAAATTTCGTTCACTGATCTTGCTTTTTTTCATCTAATATTTAGCCAATTTCACTAGTCTAAATATTTCCCCACTTCTTCGTTATTTGTTTTA
Source organism: Limulus polyphemus (assembly GCF_000517525.1). Lineage (NCBI taxonomy): Eukaryota > Metazoa > Arthropoda > Merostomata > Xiphosura > Limulidae > Limulus > Limulus polyphemus. Next base: position 52,949 of record NW_013669160.1, read on the forward strand.
ATTTTTGATCTACTTATTTATCAGGAATTTTACGATTATATTGATGATAGACCAGTTCCTTCATTTTCTACAATTTTAAACCGACCCAGATTGAAATACAAATATGTTTTCATAAATTACATCACAGATTGTTTCCAGTAAGCGCCTTTTCTCCTGTCAGTTCTGTCTCCGTCAAATATTTCAATGAAGTCTAATCTAAGTTGCAACATGCAAATATTTGCATGTTGCTCCCTACCCCTTTCTTAAGTTTACTTAAATAATGATGTATCAATATAGTATTGCAGGAATTCAGATAATTAAGGTTCTGAAATTTGGACAAAAATACTTCTCAAATAATTGTTGCGTTTCTTCTTAGCGCTGCTATAAGCATGTGGGCTCATATTCTGATATTCGGGGTTCGAGCCCTGCGGCGGATACGATGCAGATAGACAGTTTTGCGCTGAAACTAAACAAATGAACGATTGTTGCAGTATTTAGGCTAAGAGTGTTAAGAGTATATAATGATGTAACAAATACAAATAAGTTAAAGAAAGATTAAGCAAATTATAACTTGGCTATACTCACATGGTTTTCCTTCGTGTCTCAGTGGTGAAGTAACTATACAGATTTATTCGATCAGTGGTCTAAAAGTTGGGTTGCTCTAGATTCGACGAAGATTCTCACGTTTTTCCCATCAAGTGAAGAATGAATGACTGAGACAGTCGTTTTAAAGGGAATTTGGCTCAACCAACGACGGAAGTGGCGTATGAATGCATCCGCGGAACTCATTATTATCAGACTATGGGCGTGGGTCTCTTTCGTAATTGGTTTCTTGCGTATTATCTCATTTTCCGGTGTGAAATCAGAGATCTTTGTCTTTGACTGAAACATCTTATAGTTCAGCTAGTTTTAAGTTCAGAAACCAGGTTCAAGGGCATGTCGATTTTTAGTTATCTTTAACAACTAGTAAATTCCTGTACTCAAACAAATCTTGTTGAAGATGATAAAATTAAAAATTTCTCAAAGCAAGACTCGCAAGTGTCTTCGAACTTTAACATTAACTAAGTGCAAGCTTTGTGAGTAGAAAACATAAGCTAAACCATTCGGACTTTCTATGAACTCACTGGGGAGGAGGGGGGTTGCAGCGTGAAGTATGATGTAGCAAGTATTGTTTCCTTACACCACTGTCACGTGTTCTTAACTACGGTTTGCCATATTACTGCCACCAAAGGTGCTGTGAGGCAATCATGTGGAATGTTTTGGTATTATGAGTCATAAGTGACGTAAATACTTTCAGTAAACTGAGCACTAGGACAGATTGCTTGGTGGTCTTTCTTCATGGGTTAACTTTTGTGTGATCTATTTATTGTTCATAGAGAAAGGCACTTTTGACATTAAGCTAAGTGCTGTGTGTTATCTCCTGTAGTTCGTAGTTCGACGAACAGAATCTTATGTAAGGAAATGTATATAGTGAAGGTGACTGAAAACAGTGGAGTCATTTCCTATTTATGTTTTTCTTATGTGTTAACACATTGATGAGGTTATGTAATAATCTATATTAATATAACACTCAGTGGGGGGGATGAAAAAAAAGTCTCATGAAGACATGGGAAACGGACGGGGGGGGGTCAAATCCAAACCCCTGACTGTCAGTGTCACTCATCGCGGGGCTATAAAATTGTATGCCAGGTTTGGTGACAATAGAACCATCGGTTGGATAGTTATAGGCGGACACATATCCACACACACACTTACATAGTTTTGTTAAACAATAGCTTAGATAAATGAACCTCGTGACTTTCACTCCAAAGCCTTTTGAATAAGCTTAATTAGCTCCGTTTTACGAAGATACAGCCTGTTCGTGAAGTGAAAAAAGTTGAGAGACATTATGTATATGATGTTTTGAGTCGTGACGTAAATGTTTATGATGTTTTATCCTAAACAAGTAGATTCACAGAGTATGGCTTTAGTACTTGTACTGGAAAACGAAATATTTGGTGGACGTTTGATACAAAGACCAACAAGCGTTTTTATGTTGGCAACAGCTGAGATGATACATATTTCAAACTTTTTATCCTTGTAACAGCTGGGACGATATGAATAACACAACACGTTTTTATTCAAGGCAATGTGAATACCAAAACACGTTTTTATTTCGGTAACAGCCGGAACGATATGAATACCAAAACACGTTTTTATTTCGGTAACAGCTGGAACGATATGAATACCAAAACACGCCTTTATTCGGGTAGCAACTGGGATAATATGAATACCAAAACACGTTTTTATTTCGGTAACAGTCGGAACGATATGAATACCAAAACACGTTTTTATTTCGGTAACAGCTGGAACGATATGAATACCAAAACACGCCTTTATTCGGATAGCAACTGGGATGATATGAATACCAAAACACGTTTTTATTTCGGTAACAGCCGGAACGATATGAATACCAAAACACATTTTTATTCAAGACAATGTGAATGCCAAAACACGTTTTTATTTCGGTAACAGCTGGAACGATATGAATACCAAAACACGCCTTTATTCGGGTAGCAACTGGGATAATATGAATACCAAAACACGTTTTTATTTCGGTAACAGCTAGAATGATATGAATACCAAAACACGCCTTTAATCGGGTAGCAACTGGGATAATATGAATACCAAAACACGTTTTTATTTCGGTAACAGCTGGAACGATATGAATACCAAAATACGCCTTTATTCGGGTAGTAACTGGGATAATATGAATAACAAACCACGTTTTTATTCGAGACAATGTGAATACCAAAACACGTTTTTATTCGGGTAACAGCTGGGATAATATGAATACCAAAACACTTTTTTATTCTGATAACAGCTGGGATGATATGATTACCAAAACACGTTTTTATTCGGGTAACAGCTGGGACAATATAAATACCAAAACACGCCTTTATTCTGATAACAGCTGGGATGATATGAATACCAAAACACGTTTTTATTCCGGTAACAGCTGGGATGATATGAAGTTAGCAGTGTGGTAGCTTTATGGTTTGGATAGCTGTTTGATTTGTTTTAGCGCAAAGTTATACAATGGACTTTCTACATTGTCCCCACCGCAGGGATTGAACCCAAATTTAAAGTATTATCAATTGATAGTTAAAACTCGTTTGCTAACAACGACTAAGGGATTGAACCTTTAGTTCAGACGGGAGAGCGCTCGTTTGGTGCAGGAGAGACGCTAGGTTTGATCCCGTGGTATGAGAATTTCCAACTAAAAGAATATAGCTTTATTAATTTGTTTTCTACTCTTTGCAAAATATATAACAGTACCAGGTATATACTTTTATGTTAATATTAACAGTGTAGTATTCAGATGATGTGAATAGCTAAGAAGGCCTTACTAACAATAATCGCGAGATATCCTCTTTAGTGGGCAGGTCTTGTTGAAATTTTCATTATGTCATGGACTGATCGTATGAAGCACGATGTTCAATGAACATGCCTTATTTTGTCTTATCTAATGCTATTAGTTATAAGTCAATGATAGTCACTTTCAGGTCGGTAAAAAAAGTTTATTGTTATTGTTTTCGAAGGTTTATTTCCTTGAATTGATTATGTTCTAAAAGTTGTGTTTCCGCTGACTTTGATATGATATCTTACCATGTAAGAGCAGAAATATACGTCCATGCACTGACGAAACATCAATTACACTGATATGTCTTTCAGTAAAGAGAGGCAGCGACATACCTTAAGAAAAGTCAGTAGCATAGTTTAGGGAGAGGCAGCAACATACTTTAATTTCCCCTAAAGGGAGCCGAAGACCGTCTGGAAAACCTGTTTTAACAACTTACACCACCATACAGTAGTGTGTTGTCTGTCCGTCAGTCAGCAGACACTAAAATTACCTCACATAAGGGATGATTAACGTTGCAATTTGTAATGTCGTGTCGTCAATAAATCGTGCGCATGCCATGAATCACGTGAAGAATTATGCACTCTGTAGGTTACAACACAGCGTGACATATGGACTTTGAAAGCAAGAAATAAAAATACTTTTATTCTTAACTTTTTGGTTTTATTTACTCTTGAAACAGAACACTTTCGAGGACCCTGCGGAAGTACATTTAGTAATAGTATGCTACTTTTGTTTAGAGAAGAACTAGCATTTTTTATATAAATACAATATGATGACTTACCGAAAGATAGTGATATATATATTTTAAAGAGAATCAGTTGCATTCTTTAATAAAAAAAGAGTTTACTTTAATAATAGCCAGGGTCTGACATGGCTTGGTGGTTAGGATACTCGGCACAGAATCTGCGGGTTACGGGTATGAATCCCGTTACAAAACATGCTCGCTCTATTAGTCGTAGGAGCGTTGTGTTGTGACGGTCTATTTCATTATTCGTTGGTAATAAGTAACCCAAGAGTTAGCGGGCTATCTTCTAAAGGAAACACGCAATGCAGTAGCACACCCTATGAAGATTCAGTAATACACCTTAAGGAAAAGAACAAGCATATCTATAGTTCTTTTACTGTTTGACTCTATAAAAGCACTTAAGTTATTATTTACAATTTCATTAACAAATGCTGGCAGAGAGAACCATTTTTAGTCTCACTTTTAACTTTATGATCTTGTTTTTTATGATATATATAAGTTAATAAACAGTTGATATTGTTACCGGTTTGAGATTGATACATGGATATTCACTGATTGAAATTCTAGTCCTCAGTGGTTCAGCAGTAAGTGTGAAGACTTATAATGTTAAAAATCGGGTTTCGACACCCGTGGTGGGTACAACACAGATAACCCCTTGTATAGCTTTGTGCTTAACAACAAACAAACAAACAAAGATGAAGTCCTAATCGGTTTTAATTTTAAGCATTAATTATTGTTAGTTAATATTCTAAGCAGTATGGGATTTAGAGATGGGTGTTTATTAGTTGACATTTTCACCGGTAGGGCATAATGTGTTAGAAGACATTGTAAATGAAGTTGACAGTTACGTTCACATGCTTTCTCATTGCACAATGTGTCTTCATGTACGAATGTTTTGTCTCCTTCCTTGTATGATGTTTAGTCCAACATTTCCTACTCTGACAATTAACACGAAAGAGCTCACGAGGACGTAAAAAAAAAAAAGATCTTGATCAGCGGATGCATATTTCCAGTAGCGTTTGTGTCATATCCGGCTATGTATATGTGCCCTGTGACTTAATAAGTGTTAATGGGATGATTGACAGATTGATACATTGTGTGAATATTTAATCTTAAAACAACAAAATATTTCATACCCAAACTGGAGAAGTAACTACATACTATGAGGGGGAAAATATCCCACAAATTTCACGTTATTCATACATTTACAGAATAGCTGAAGAACTTGGCTGTACGCATAACAACAGTACAGATGAACTGAGATGATTGTTTGATTTGTTATTACAGCTTTTTCAGTTAAGTGTTGATTAGGGTGTGTTTGTTAATGACATGTTTAAGTCGATAAATAATAATGCTGTCAAATAGCCTGAAAACGGAAAGATTTCAAGAATAAACTTCTTTCATTGTAAAGTAATTTTTTGACAGGATGAGATTAAAAAACATCTTTGTGCACTACCAAGTTGACTACTGGTCCAACGTTTAAGTTACGTATGTATGTTTATAAATTATCTGATACGTATATAAACGCTGGTGACGTAAGTCTAACAGTGCAGGTACAAACAAACAAGGAAAGCTGAAATTGCATCTTTGTTCGTTTGTTTGTTTGTAATTAAGCACAAAGCTGCATAATGGGCTATCTGCGGTCTGCCCACCACGGGTATCGAAACCCGGATTCTAGCGTTGTAAAGTCCGCAGACATACCGCTGTGTCACTGGGGGGGAGCGAAATTATATCTATTTTTAAATTTAGACATTAATTATTGTTAATTAATGTTCTCAGAAGTATGTGATTTTTATTAGTTGACATTCTCACCGCTTGGGCATAATTTGTTATAAGACTTTGTAAACCAAGCTGTCAGTTACGTTAACATACACATTTCGCTTCTTAATTGCGAAATATATAACTTTAAAATATCTCCCAAATCGTTTCAAAGGACATGTCCAGAGGTGGACTTCAATCCCACAGTCGCTAAGAGCTGTATGAACAGAGAAAAACAAAACTTTTTGTACTCTGTGAAATAGAGATGTTCAAAATTGACAGTAAAAAACTATTATAAATTTTACAGTAATAGGTATTAATCAAAGAAATCACTCTGTACTTTACTTATTTTCTCTCTTTAGTTTTAACAGAACATGAATCAATACATGTGACCACACTTGTTTTTTCACTATTTAATGTAGGTTTTTATTGAAGTGCTTAAAATGTATTGAAGAAACTCCAGAAAAACTTGAAATTATGTATTACCGAATTTCCAAGACGTATAAACATGTGCATTCTTCCGCCTGAAACATCAATAAATGTTTATATGTATATCCATCCTCTGAAACTAATCATATCCTGCTGTGAGTGCATAACTATAAAGTATCAGATAAGAACTACAGTTACTGGCATTTAAACGAAATACCAGATCAAAACTCTGTCAAGATAAGAACTGAAGTTACCGACATTTAAACGAAATACCAGATCAAAACTCCGTCAAGATAAGAACTGAAGTTACAAAAACTTTAAAATTACTTAAGCGCAAAATTTTAATTGCCATTATAAGGTCGTGAACATTCCAATAGGAGACGTTTGAAAGAGCAATTTTCCAAAATAACAAGAACAAAAATTAAAAACGAAAACCTTATAATAAAGCTTATGATAGATTACAGATTTTTTCTTTAATTTACGAATATCAGATCAGAGGCTTCATGGTAAAAACAGCGCAGTCGTAACTTTTGTCTTATACAAGTGATCACTCAAAATACTTTTTTTTCAAAACCAGAATTTCTCTACTGGTCTGGACGATGAGAGACAAAATTCATTTGTAACATTATTTACACATGTTTATAAACATTCTATTTGTTACGGTTTTGAACTCCAAAAACCAACTGGGCATTTTTAGTTAGCTTGCGATGTTCAATATCGTAACTTTAAAACAAAGACTTATGTTTCTTACTGGATTCCCAGAATGTTTTCAAAGTTTGTTTTGAATTTCGCGCAAAGCTACGCGACTGTTATCTACGCTAGCCGTCCCTAATTTAACAGTGTAAGACTAGGGGGGAAGACAGATAGTCATCACCACCCACTGCCAACTCTTGGGCTACACTTTTACTAAGGAATAATAGGATTGACTGTCACATTATAACGCCCCCACGACTGAAAGGGCGAGCATGTTTGGTGAAACGGGGATTCGAACCCGCGACTCGCAAATTGCGAGTCGATCTCCCTAACCACCTGGCCATGCCGGGCCTTTTTCAAAGTAATTATGGCAATAAAACAAAGCATAACATATATTTATGTATGTATAGAATAAAATTTAATAGGCCCAGCATGCGTAGTATATCTTCCAAATGGCCCTCAACACAAGGGTGAATGATTATTATTTTTTCAATGTATTATAACTATAGTAAAGGATACTTTTCGTATCTAGCTCATTCGTGAACTTTTCTCAACTTTAAGAAATATTTCTGGTCATATTTGCCAGTAGCTACTGAGCGGTTTAAATACAGTACACTGAATTTTGAAGGTTACAGTGTCAAGAATGCGCTTCCCGATTGTCCTCTTCTTCTGAAAAAATGCTTAGTAATCTTCCAGGTCTGTTAACTTGACCGACGATCGCTGATTCATCAAAGTATATGACCCTTAGAAACCCGTCATGGCAACTACATATCAGAATGCACGTGACTTATTGCTTACTTACTCTGTCTGCCATAAAATAGACAACTGATTGAAACCTCTCTCATATTTCATAACGTAATGCCACTTCTCGTGACTTTTCCACGTGTTTTATACTATTATTACTACAATTTTCCCTCTTTCACCGTTACTGCCAAAACTCACGAAAGTTAATAACTTACTCTCAACTCGACACTGCTTTGTGAATTCTAATTTTCTTTATAGTTGTCAGTTAATTTCAACTCAATGTGTGATTGTCTACTTGTTTTGCATTATACCTTTCAACTCAACACTAGTTTTTCATATCTACTTGTCTTTACATTTTATCTCTCAACTCAACATTAGTGTGTGATGCCTACTTATCTTTACATTTTATTTTTAAGTTTGATACTAGTTTTTAATGTCTAATTTTTCTATAGTTTATTATTGAGTCTCAACGCGATATTAGTTTCACCTTGTGATGTCTTACTCGGCATGTTGATGTCTATTTGCTTCTTACCCGACACTACTTGTTCTTGAGTTCTTGTCAAATCGACAGTTACTTGTATTTTTGTACCAATTATCATAAATCATTCATATTTTATTAAATAGTAATTTTTCATATACGACAAAACGTCTCTGGCATAACTGTAATGGTTACTCATATTATTCAGTATGACTGTTCCTATTTTATTTTGCAAGGTATTTATTCCGTGTTGGAACGCAGGATATTTATCACCATTTAACTATTTACAGATATTATAAAACCTTCCGGTTTTGCAAGCGCAGTTTTATGAACAAATAGTTGAAAAGGAAGGATTTACACATTCATATCGAAATATCAAAGAACCACGGTTATCTATTAGTCTCTAAATAAGTTATACAATAAATTAAGAAAAAAAAGTTTGGATCTAGATTTTCCAGTTGTTTGGAAATATCAACAAATATATTTTACGTTCCACTCCACAACCTAAGAAAACCTAAATGAATAGGAAAAAAAAAAAATTAATTGTCAAACTTTGCCAGGTTGTACATACGGTACAGTATGGGTATAGAGCGTAACTTGTCTACCTCCACTGTTCACATTTGAAGTGTAATGCAGTGTTACGTTTATGGTGATATTTCTTGCGACACATGTTTTGTATATAGGTTTATGGAACAGCTGATTATGCACCTAATATTTTTATCAGGGTGAGTTTATGCTAATTTCTCGGGTTATTTTAAATATTTCGTAGCGTTACATGAGACATTTCTTTTTACTGATAGATAACTTGTATTCTGGTATTATAAAGGGAACTTAAACCCAACATATAAATGTGTATCGTAAGATTGTGATGATAAGTTAGTTAGTGTTAACAGCCTATACGATCACCTCAGTCTACTTGAGTAAGGAATCACATAATGCTAACATTATAATAGGTAGGCAAACAACGATTTTAAGCATAAGGAAGAAGTTTATTGATAGTGCAATGGACTATACGTTTCATACCCGACAGACTAATGTTCTGTCAAAACATGTAGTATGTTCTACCATCAATAAACATCTTCCTTATGTTTATAAATCATTGTTTACCTATCTATTATCACCTTAGTCTAATTAGTTTTTAGTAAAAAGTTTTATTTAAAGTCACTAGTCACTTCGACTACTAATCTGCTGTCGTCTTCAGGGAGTCCTGAGAAGACGTATGTGATGAAAAAAACATGGACGTGAACCTGGGTCTTCTTGTTAGAAAGGCACATGTGCTGTTTACAAACGACTGGGTTCTTGTTCCTTTGGGAAATTTATCAGAGTATAAACGGTCAAAAAGGGTTGAAGTGATGCGTTTTTCTTTGTTGTTCTTAGCATATTTTGAACTATAAATCTTATTCATTCTAGAAACTAGATAGTATATGTCTTAATGTTATTTATTCTGGAAACTAGGCAGCCTATGACGTCTGTCTAAACGTTGTTTATTCTGGAAACTAAGCAGTCTATGAAACCTGTCTTTACGTTGTTTATCCTAGAAACTAGGCAGTCTATAAAGCCTGTCTTTACGTTGTTAATTCTGGAAACTAAGCAGTCTACGAAGCTTGTCTTAACGTTGCTTATTATGAAAACTAGGCAGTCTATGATACCTGTTTTTACGTTGTTAATTCTGGAAAGTAGGCAGTCTATGACGCCTACTTTTGCATTAACAGGCAAAAAGAAAAAAAAAGCAGTAATAGTAATTAATAATTAATTTTTTAACGTATATGTTGTCTGTTTTAATGACTCCTATGATGGGGTATCCATCTTTTCCTGATCCTGAGTTCGCACCCCTTCCACCTGAATTTCTTACAGAAAATCCACTGGTGAGAATAGACACCTATTAAGCTGGTTTTGGTATTGTAGAAAATACGTACAGCTTGCTTATACAGCACATTGTCTTTTGTTTAAAGACATAAAAAAAGGTTAACTTACTCCCAAGCTTTCGAACTGATGAACAGTTTGTCAATCCAAAAGCTAGGACTGTTCATCAGTTCGAAAGCTAAAGAGTAAGTAAACTGTTTTGTTTGCTGTTGTGTCTCCATCTGTACGATATATATTTTATCTATAAAACAGGTATTATGGTTCTGAATGTTATGTATATACAGTCATCTTTTTTTTTTCTTCACAGAAAGATAGTTAATGATTGTTTCGTTTCAACGTTGATTTATAACTCAGAGATTTTTAAAAGCGTTTGTATATATACATAGAGAAACAAAACATTTATCATAACTAACTGACAAAAACGTTAAACAACACAATTATTGTCACAAGTGCTGAATACTTCCATTTCACAGAAAAGAATGAAAATAAAGTCATGTCAGCTGTGACATTTCTTTTTTCTTTTTCGAAAGTTGGCCAGTTGTTGACATTTTGTCGGATAGTGATTTACTATACGGCGGGAATTTCTTGAGCTTCGTTACTGCTCATGTATATTATGAACCACTATCTTGGTTCATAATATGGATCGCAAGGAATTATATAAAAACCCTCATATAATGTTCTGGCAAAAAAGCACCTTAAACAGTAAAGATCCAGTTCAAACAACACTTACAAACCTTTACTATTGACTGCTAAAGCTGTACACATATAAAAATGTACATAAAAAGCACGCATGTTAGGCTTACAAGGAAACTATAAATGCTCACCATATTCTCAAACAAATCTCCATGACAATCTCCAGCTACAACTTATATTTTACATCTTGAACTAATGCGATCAAATAGTCAATAGCTACAGTAAATCATTATGAATCATTATCAGCAATTAATGTTTATTATCAATACAATCTATAAAGTTATCTACCATATCAAATAATTCTTTGCCCATAGTTGAGCATAAAAAAGCCAGCAAACAAGATAAAAAAATTGGGAATTTATAAACCTGCAAATAGCGATCGTAAAAAAAGTAAACAAAAAAGGTTGGAGATACTGTAGACATTATTTACTCAAACTACAAACCCATATTTTGACTCAACCAAAGGTAATTCTAGGTAACAGCATGAAGCCAAAATATAGGTTTGTAGTTTGAGTAAATAATGTCTACAGTATCTCCAGCCTTATTTTTTTACCTTTTTTACGATCGCTATTTGTAGGTTTTTAAATCTCTATTTTTTTATTTAACTCGTGTTATATAAGTTATATAAAGCAATGATAAATACAAAATGTTTGAACGCACAAATTCATATTGATAAATACAAATCGTTCAGGCCTCACTGGGAACATCAGGTTGTAGAAGTTTGTGTTAGATTAAAATATCAGTGCAGAATGCTTTTAGCTATAATATTTACATTTCCTGTGAACTAAACAATGGAAGACATTGTTGGAAACCAATATATAAACAAGTAACAGATAACAAAGAAGGAAATTGCGAAGATGGGATAAAAAATACATAGTAGATGTACAGTGATCATGAAAATGATCTAAAACATTTTAATGGTTCGAATGCCTAATATTGGTCATAAAATTCGAATATGATACATATAAACAGGTTTCAGATAAAACAGTCATTTATTGTTCAACCAAGTTGAACAGTCTTGATATTAAGCGAAAGGCTTCCTGGGTTACTAGTGACTTGTGTGTAAATCGGAAATGCTATTGTTACACAACTTCGATTTGAAATCCGTAATGTACTAATTAAGAGGGATGTGAATAAAAACATTTGCATTCAATCGTGATGTTTATTCCGAATATCAGGCAATTTACTTAAAAACGTATATAGCTATATGCAGATCCAATTTCTATTCGTACAAAATTAAATATATACGCTTAAATAAGACCCTCCTGTTCAAAATAAATGCTTTCTTTCACTTTGTTTATTTACCTCAGGATTTGGCGAAATGCTATCATAAAGGCTCATCTAAATTTTGAACTAATTGAAAAGAGAGAGCGAGAGAACAATTACTCAACAGGACTCACCGCCACCTCTGATCGAACAATGGGACCTACTGTTACTCTTATAGTGCAACTATGTCCCTAAAGTGCGGTGCGCGTTTTGAGATAACCGGTCTCGAGCCATGAATTCTTGGATTCTCGTTTCGGGAACACTAACCAATAGGTCACGCCCTGTGCCTATCATTATTCCACAAAGATGTAGATTACCAGGCCTGAAAATAAACTTGTCTTCCAAATCTTCCCTTTTTAAATTTGTCACTAGCAAAGTACTGTTAGAGAACTCTTATATCGTCGTATATGGTCTTGAAAATTTAAAAGCCGAACAACAGAGAAGTCTTAAGTCATTTTACAATTTTTGAAGACTTGTTTGTTTGTTTTGAATTTCGCGCAAAGCTACACGAGGGCTATCTGCGCTAGCCGTCCCTAATTAAGCAGACTAGAGGGAAGGCAGCTAGTCATTACCAGCCACCGCCAACTCTTGGGCTACTCTTTTACCAACGAATAGTGGGATTGACTGCACATTATAACAGATGAAAAAGCGAGCATGTTTGGTGGGACGGGAATTCGAACCCGCGACCCTCAGATTGCGAGTCGAGCGCCCTAACCACGTGACCATACCGGGCCTATTTTTAAGATATTTTCTGAAGTCTTGCCAATATACAGGCTGTCGAAACTTATGCACTGTATACAATAAATTACACTTTCGGATGTACGTGTTAATTCTTTGTTAATGTTGAAGGTCGATTTGGTTCGTTTATTAGTGTACATGTGTCAAAATAACCATATACCTCATGAACAGCGTCGATTCCCTGTACGATTAACATAATTATCATTGTGATCATATTTTAATTTTAAGTTGATTAAAATGTCTTCATAATTATGTCTGTGACAAAAAAGTGGAGGGTTGGAATTTTGTTAATATGTCGACATTTTTAGAGAGAGCATCGAAGTGTTGTTTTGCAATGTGTCCGGTAGGGGGCAGTGGTATATGACAAATGGAGCAAAGATGTTATTGTGTGTGACTTCAAAAGGGTCATTGTGGAACATAGAAGATACATCAACTTTGTCTCTTTTTATAGCACATGTTGAATAATATCGGTTTTGAAAATCATTTGTCATTTCTTCTATTGTTATTCAAATAAATGTTGATCAAAACAAAGTCGTTTAGGACTGAAAAACTGAACCTTTGCAAAAATGTTTTTGTGGGGGTAAGATGACGTTAACCATAACTTAGGTTGGTTATCTATAGGAATGTTCAAAAAGGATGCTTAATCTGGAGAGGTCTGGAAAGCATTTTAATGTTAGATGATAAGATTCCAGAAAATGTATGAAGGCATGTACTTTTCCAACATCACGAAAGGCCATTCCGCTAATATCGTCGTTATAACTTTCATACACACAGATGTCAAGAGCATGCCCCTTTATGATTTAACATAAGTTTTCTTTGATGTAACGAACAAATAGGTTGGCATAAGAGGATCCCATTTTTTGTTCCTATTGAAAGACCGTTAAAGATATTGAGTGATAAGACTCTATGAGTTTTAGAACAGTATCATTTAAAAAAAAAAAACTTTTGTAATGTTGTTCTAATAATAAGTGGCTAAACCACTGGAAAAGAAATAAACTGTCTTTTTTCTGGCTTTTTATAAAGGTACTTATCATTCATTCTCCTAAATAGTGTACTCTTATTACATACCTCTGCAAAGTTTATGAATCTGGATTTCGCTTCCAATCTATATTCAGGCCTAGCACATCAGAATAATTTATAAAGATGGAAAATTAATAAGAAGTAACATCCACAATAGTGTGAAGAAGATTAGAATGCTTTGAAAAATAAAAAGGTCCTTTGAAATATAAATTAAAACCGTAAAAACGGCTAAAAAGGGGATTTATAGAACTAAGGAATAATAATAGAGTTAATTTGTGTGTCCTCTCCTAGTTTTAGCCATTTTTAAAATTTAAAAAGATAGAAATGATAATAATAAATGTGTACTACGCTACCCTAGATACAATAGCAATCCCACTACAATAAAATACTGCAAAAATATTATGATTACTATAAAAAGTACTGAAACAATAGCATGACTACAACAACAAATACTTCAACAGTAGCATAATTACTACAATAGCACACAATAGTGGCATAATTACTACAATAGTACAACTAATGAAAATGTATTGCAACAATAGCATAACTGCTTTCAAAATGCTGCAACAATAACATAACAACTACAAAAAATAATGAAACAGTAGCATAACTACTACAAAAAAAAAGCACTGCGACAATAGTATAACTACTGCAAAAAGTACCGCCATAATAGTATAACTATTACAGAAAGTTCTGCGATCGTCAACAGAAGAAATGTTATCACCACGACAAGTTATGTAATAGTCAAATAGATGTAAGATTACTACCGCAATCAATTTCTTATTAGTAACAGATGGAACTACTACCATGAATGCCAAGAAAGGTTTCTAAACTGAAGTTTTCTGCCACAGTAACTTCCAAAATAGTCAACAAAAACGGAGTGTTACTATCACAGTAAGTACTATAATGATTAAGAAGTATTACGCTTATTTATTCTAGGATTTTTTATTTCATATAGAATAAATTTTTAATCATGCATCGTAAAACAATATAGCAACAAAATTATTTCGTACAAAAATGCTTTGGACAAGTTGTTTCTAACTTCTAGGATTTATTTAATTTCATTTCCGAGATAAGTCTAACCAAATATAATTTGTTAAATAAAAAACTTGTGTCAATCTTAATATGGCTAATAATGATACGCCGTTCTTGTTTATTAAAAGAAGATACATTTCAATGTGGGCGTGACCCAGTGGTTACCCTACTCGAACTGTGAATTCGAGAGCTCATGGTTAGCGGCCCGTTGTCACGAGACGCGTTCTGCACTTTGGAACTTGGGTGTGTCATAAGATTAGCAATTAATCTACTAGTCTGTCAGACAAGAGTAATGCAAGAATTGTCGGTGGATGCTAATGATTCACTGCTTCCCTTCTAGCCTGTCATTTCAAAATTAAGAACGATTATGTCGAGATATTTCCTTATGTAACCTTTCCTGAAAATTCTAAAATGAACAAAAAATATTCAAAGCAGTGACATAAAAACTATAAATTTTGTACTTATCCCGGTACTAATTTATAATTCAACAAATAATGTTTTTCACTTCAGAATTAACGTAATTTTAATATAGATAAGGACACCCTTCGTGCCACCCCGAGTCCTGCTAGCTCCAAAATTGTGGGATGAGTTCATGAACAAAATACACATCACGAATTAATACAGGATAGTCAATTTTTCACTGAATAGAATTTAAATAAAAGTTGTTTACTGAATAAACCTTGTTTAAGACAATATTTCAGTTCATACCTAAGGCATTTCTGTACTTTTAGCATGTACTAAACATTACATATTGATAGCGAAACTACTAAACTTAAGTATACAAGAAAAGTTTAAAAATAGATAATATTATTTTATATTCCGTTCTAGACTATGCATTTTTAAAATAAGCTGTTTTACTGATTTCCTAACCGACTTGTTTATTTTTTTACATTCACCCATTAAGTTCAATCCTATTTACTATCAATCTCGTGGCTCTTTTTTCACTTTGTCTAATTTCATACATTTTGTTTCGTATTAAAGCTCTAATACGTTTCATCTCTGATGATGGTGAGTTTATTATAATTTTCTTTTTGTACATTTTAACAGGAGACTTCTCTCCAAAATTGTATTTATATCTCTGTTTTGTGCAAACCCCCCCTATAATTCATAATTGACGTTGAACGCTCGCTTTTCACTGGCTATTACGACCAAGGAGTCGGGTGTGCTCTTTTTAAAATAGACATTGGTGGTTTGGGCGCTCGATTCGCAACCTGCGGGTCGCGGGTTCGAATCCCTGTTCCACCTAACATGCTTG
Organism: Limulus polyphemus; assembly: GCF_000517525.1. Taxonomy (NCBI): domain Eukaryota; kingdom Metazoa; phylum Arthropoda; class Merostomata; order Xiphosura; family Limulidae; genus Limulus; species Limulus polyphemus. The sequence goes on from NW_013669160.1 coordinate 69,048, forward strand.
CCCCTTCAGCCGTGGGGGTGTTATAATGTGACGGTCAATCTCTCTATTCGTTGGTAAAAGAGTATCCCAAAAGTTGGCAGTGGGTGGTGATGGCTAGCTGCCTTCCTTCTAGTCTTTCACTGCTAAATTATACATGGCTAGCGCAGATAACTCTCGTGTAGCTTTGCGCGAAATTCAAAACAAATCAAATCTTATTAAAATGTAAGTTTTTTTTTTCTCACAGTTTTTGTAACATTTCAGAATACTTTGTCAAAACTTCAGCCACGGTCTCATATGCATTTTAAAATATTATGGGAATTTATAAAAGTACAAACTATACTTTCTTTTTTGGAATTCTGTTTCAAATATTTCCCTTCCATTTCGTTTAATTCCTTTGTTGATTATTTCTATTGCATTTTGCTTTTCATCTACTTCATTAAGAATTCGGAAAAAGTTCATTCTCGGCCTCTGCCAACCATGATCTGACACGGACTGTGATGTAACGCCAAATTTCTTAATCGTACATTGTTGAAAAATCTATATAAATATAATAGTACTGTCTGTTTTATGTCCATGT